>NC_056726.1:1090683481-1090983481 GCF_019279795.1 Protopterus annectens
ACCATAAAGGAGAGAAAGGAGGAGGTAGGTGATGGCTAAGGTATGCCTAGAGGAGTTAGAAAGAAATTGATTATTCCTGTAGAGCATACCTAATTTTTGGTGGGTTTTCTTTATGTTTTGTTGAATGTGGAGATCAAATTTGAGCTGTTCATCAATGGTGATGCCAAGGAGTTTTACGGAAGGGACCACTTCTATAGGAGTGTTGGTTAGGCTTTGGACATTGAACGAGTTTTTGTTAAAGGAAGATGCCTTGGTAGGAAGGAAAATTAGTATTTTAGATTTATTGGAGTTAAGGGAGAGATGGTTTTGGTGCATCCACTTTTCAGTAGTGGAGAAAGCTTTTTGAGTTTTGGACAGAAGTTCAGAAGGGTTGGAGGCAGAATAAACTAGGATGGAGTCATCAGCGTATTGGATGACTGTAGTGTCAGGGAGGGCAGTGTGAAGGTTATTTATAAAGATGTTGAAAAGCAGGGGGCCAAGGATGGACCCCTGAGGAACGCCGGTGGGTGTGGGTAAGAAGGAAGAGGTGGAGGCTTTCCATCTGACAGCCTGAGATCTGTCTGAAAGGTAACTGGAGAACCAGGATAGAGTGTTGGGGAGAGATTAAGGTTGGAGAGATGGAAGAGAAGATGTTTATGGGAGATGGTGTCAAGGCTTTGGAAAGATCTAGCAGAATAGTTGATACAAGAAGTCCGTATCTCGGCTTGATTGATAGTTTCTAGGAAGGCTAGTAGGGCAGTTATGGTGCTGTGGCCGGACGGAAACCATGTTGGGTGGGTGTGAGTAGCTGATTCTGAGTTAAGTAGGGTAAAAGTTGGTGGTGGATGCAATTTTCTAGGATTTTAGATAGTGGGGAGAGTAGGGCAATGGGGCGGAAGTTAGAAATGGAGGTGTTTTGCCTCCTTTGTGAAGAGGAAGAATGTAGGCAGAACGCCAAAGTTTGGGTACATAAGACTCTTTTAAGGATCGGTTGATCAGGATACTAATCGGGAGAGCAATACCTTCAGCAGCATATTTGAGGAAAGTGGGGGGAATGTTGTTGGGGGCATTAGAGCATGGCTTTAGTTTAGATAAGAGTTTTTTTATATACATTGTGGAAACTGGTTTGAGCTGGAACATGGAGGGATGGCTATTAGGGATGTTGGAGGTGGGGTTGAGGAAGTTGGGAGGATTTTTGTCTGGAAAAGTTTTGGTTAGCTTAGCTATAGAGTCTGTAAAGAAGGTATTAAAGTGAGTGCTCAGTTCCTTGTCAGTTAAATTTGGATCAGGGCAGGGATAATTTCTTGACCCTGGATGGAGAAGAGCATTAACAGATTTCCAGAATTGTTTTGGGTTTTTAGTATGGTTGGATTGAAGTTTATTGTAGTAGATTTTTTTGTCTGAGGTGATTAGCTTTTTGACTTGGTTTCGGAGTTGGGTGTATTGAAGCCAGGCAGTAGGCAGTTTAGTTTTTTGATAAAGTTTCCAGGATTTGTCTCTGAGATGCATGAAATTTTTAGTCTCTTTGGTAAGCCAAGGAGCAGAATTGGTTTTGATTCGCTTGTTTCTTAGGGGGGCTTGGGAGTTGAGCGTGTTTAGGAAGATAGAGTTAAAGTGCTCGACAGCATTGTCAAGGGGGAGAGAGTTTAGGATTTGCCAGTTGATTTGCTTAAAAATGTTAGAGAAAGTTGTAGGGTCAAAGTTGCTAAGGTTACGGGTTTGAATGTAATGATGTTGGTATTGGGAGGAGTTAGTAGAGCGATGGATGTATGCAGGGAGATGGTCGCTGAAGGTGTTAGGGGAAGTACCAGAGAGAGATTTTGTTTGGATGAGAGACTAAGATCCAATCTAAGATGGACCCTGGGGGGTGGATTTTGTTAGGATGGGTGGTAGAATGTATTACTTGGGTGAAGTTGTAGAGGTTAATAGCTGAAAATTGGCTTCATTCCAAGTCGGACTTTCTATATATATATATATATATATATATATATATATATATATATATATATATATGCATCTCCATACACATATACATTTATATTTATGTACAACACATGACTAATGTTAACAAACCTTTTTCCTACTGTTGAATGACTTTGCTGCATGATATGTTTGAAAAAATATCAGATGCATTTGCAGCTCTGATGGCTTAGTGGTAAATTGCTCTTGCTATTGTGTGGAGTGTCGTGTGTTTTCAACTTGCAAGGGCTGATTACATTGTTGCTGGGCAGAACAAGGGCTGTTGGATAGTGATTAAGGCAGTTGTAAGCAGGTCTGCATGGTGGTAAGCAATGCTAACTTCCGGTTAAATATGCTGACAGACGGTTAGCCTTAAAAGTGCTTAATCTGTGTAGGCATCGCTTAGCACCACGCAAACAGGTGTAGTCCTGCTTACTACCGCTTACCCCCGTGCTAATTTCTTTAAAAAAACGACAAAAGGGGTGATAGGAAAGTAATGAAAAAGGGGGCATGAAGAGGGAAAAACAATATGAAAGATAGCTAGGGATGTGCAGGATGGGTGTAGGGAAGGTCCATAGCTATCTATTTGTTCTACAGCAACAGCTGTGCATATATACTGAATTTGGAGGTAAATTTGGGCACTCAACCCCCTGAGAGAGTGGTGAGGGCAGCAATAATGTGTTGTGAAGCCAGTTGGACCAGATTACACATGTCCAGTGGACACATCTGTGAAATGGACAGCTATATATGGGCAACATTTTTTTGGGAACAGATTGCCTTTTTTTAAGGTGAGAGTGGGATATTGGGGAAGGATAGTAGGTATATTTGTGGTGGTAGGTTGGGTAGAAAGATGGACAAGACCACATACAGGGGTGGTATATGACTCATGTGGGGGGTAAACTCCTTGGACGGGGATGGGTGTTTGGTAATTGGAAGCTCACAAGCCCCAAAATGGATACAGTGGGACTGAGGTCCCCAACCATGGGCAGTCACCACTGCACCTTCACGACCCCAAAGGTGGCTGTGCTGGGGGCTGAGCAGGAGGGGGAGTCTGACCCTCTAAATGCGCCATGCGGCGCTCAAGCTGGAATAGCAGATCTCCCAATTATTTGCAGAGCTCGCTACTCACCAGACCCTGGACCTGGCTTTGGGTGACAGGATCCTGTCCGTGCCTGTGCCCAGGGGGGGAACAACCCCATCCCCTAAGGCAGTTCTACCCAAATATGATGCAGTACCAGCAGACAAAGAGGTCCCGGGGTGGGTCCCAGACATGTTGGGGCTCAGTGCCACGGTCAGATAATGCAGGAGAGGTGGATCTGCTGGGATCGACCTTCCCATACGTGCTATGGTGTTGCAGTTTAAAAAACATATGTTGGTTAGTAATGGTAAACACATTCCAGGATTAGTTATAACAGCATGCATGAGTATTCCCATTAACCCAAAACAACAGATTTGGAATATTTGCATAGCAAACAGAACACATGCATATATGGAACCACAGTGGGCATTACACCGGCATGCAGGTTACATTGATAGCAACTGTCCACCAGTGATAGTATCTGAACAGGAAACATTAATTGAAATACATTTCAACATTTAAAGAACAGCAGGACACATGTCCCAACAGTAGGTTTGGTGAAAAACATACCCATTCATTTATGTGTTTAGATTATTGGTGAAGATAAGGAGGGGGAGAGAGAGAGATGTCAAATAACAAATGTAGATTTTTGCAGTGGTCACACCTGCTCTAATCATTACTCTACAGGTATTATTACAACAACCTATGGCTTTGGGTTGGGCAGTGGTATGTTTGTACACAGTGTATAATTACAGCCTTCTCATAGCTACTTTATACCTTCTTTTACCTGAACGACCTCTGGAGGGAATGTTTGTTAATACTACCTGACTGTTTCTACCCATATTTATATGGTCAGGGTTACATATGTGCACTCATACTGTGTGTGTGTGTGTGTGTGTGTGTGTGTGTGTGTGTGTGTGTGTGTGTGTGTGTGTGTGTGTGTGTGTGTGTGTGTGTGTGTGTGTGTGTGTGTGTGTGTTACTGACATACCCTACCTTGAGTTCTATCAGTCACCCTGGTTGTTGGTAGCAGGGACTGGTAGCTGTGACAGCATGACACTTTTGAACATTTCTTGGGGCAGACCACTTGGAGTATGTACTTATCTTGCTGTCATGTGCAGCCTTGGGGTTGAACTGTGGATGTTGGACACAGTATAACTATAGCCTTCTTATAGCTACTTTATACCATATCTTACCTGGAAGATCTCTGGAGGGAATTTATGTTGACACTACCTGACTGTTTCTACACATATTCACAAAATCCTAGTTGAAATTATGCATACAGCTTACTACCACTCCCGGGATTTGAACCTTGGCTGTTTCTGCTAAAAGTACAACAAGTTTGTGTTTCCTCAGAACAAGCAATTGAAAAACTGCTGTCTCTTTATTGAATGTTTTCTTTCTAATTCTCTCTTGGTTGTACAATCTGACCTTGTGATTATAACAGTCTTATATATACATTCCTATACATACCTTTTGACATAGCACAGTGTAGAAAACAGTAGTTAACACAATATTACTATTCTGATATCAGATCTTGGTGCATGAAACATCTCAAGTTATACAATACCAGAGTAAACACAACCAGTCTGGAGTTTTCACTTTTATTGACAAGTACTTGCACTTTTATTGATATATATATAACCTGTATGTCACTATTACTCTTCTACTGGCTTCTTTAGTCATTAAAAACTATACCCATTTTTAAATACTGCAAGGTGACATTCTACTATGTTTTATTTATTTCCCTACATAATACCAGCTAGATTGTTACTCATCAGCCTCGCGATGCAGCCATAGCAGCCTGCTAGCGTGGGCTTCCAAGTTCACAGCCCTCTCATCTGCAGCTCTACAGGAAATAAGAAAAAACATTTATGCATACCTATCCATCACATACACAGGCTGGACTTTGGAGAACACTTATTTTGACTAATACTTACACACAGCTGGAGCATTCCCTGCCTGGGCATCTTGGACCCATTGGTTCAAAAGGTCCCTCTTCCTCCGCTTCAAGTCGGCAATGTGGTGCTGGACCTGCTCACCAGTCCCTGGGATGCCAGTGGCAGTGTTGAGATCTCAGGCAAGATGGTCCCAGGCCTTTGCTTTCTGTTGGGATCCCTGGTACTGGTACTGCAGCAGTCACCCTTCAAGGTCTTTAATGAAGAGTCCAACCATGACCCTGGACTCCTGAATGCCCCAGCGCTGTGCCCAAAAGTGCACACCTTCACCTACACCAACCATAGTGCTTACAGTGGGAGCTACAACTGGTTATGAGCTGTAATCCTGCCTCTGAGGTTTAAATAGGGCTATTTTCCTGCCCTTTACCGTGATTGGACAGTTTTGAAACTGCTGAGTTAAGCTACGCACTGGGAAAACCCACTTAGCAAAGATAATCATTGCTTAAAGGGGAAGATGCTAAATCCTGCTTACCAGTGTGCAAATCCACTTAGCTATGCTAAATCTTGCTTAAACTTTAAATTTCACTGACACCTCACATTTGGGGCTGCTACACTACCTTGGTTAACATATACATAATAATATTCACTACCTATTTATGAAGACTACATTTTAGTTGTGTTTCACATATGAAAATGTATGGATTGCTGTGGGGCTTGAAGTGTGACCAACTGCATGCTAGGCGAATACTCTAACCACTACACTATTCTAGTTTTGCTAGGTGTATTGTATATATTTCTATTTAACTTCTTTCGATGTTTAAACTCTGCTATGCATAGCTGTGTGATGGGAGAACCCACGCAGCTACGCTTAAACTTTATTGCACATGGGAAAAAAATTAAGGAATATATTTTAAATATTGCTGTTAGAAACTTAGAACAATGATAGAATGACAGGCTTTGCATTAGCATGTATTTTGCAAGGGGTATAAAGTGTGTCACACTGCCGTTTTACCAGACTGCACTTCTTTTCTGGTGTATGGTGCACACATATAAATATTGTTTTTTTCTGAGGTAGGCTGTCTGTTATTTTCTCCACAGACAGTAAAGTGTCCGTGGAGACTTTCTTTCATTTTACATTGCCATTCATCAATTCTCGAGTGCAGGGGGCGTATGTATTGTGACAGCACTGCTCTCAGACACACCCCCTGTGCTCATACACACAGACTGTGTCCATTTAAGAGTAGAGCAGCGTGCTTTCATAAATATGCAAGGCAAGCTGCTGCTCTACACTGACACGGTTGGTTCCGTGCAAGAATAACTTATTCTTGCAAGGAACCTTTGTGATCCCAGGGCCTATCTATTCTCTCCCACCTCTTCCTGCACAATCCTCTTAATGTAGATCAACAAAAGTACAGTAGTAGTGGTGCCATGCGTTTAAAAGTCACTATGTAAAATGCTCTTAGAGTTGCTTTCTATGAAAATTTACTCATAATGCATTAAAGCATTGACCAAAAGTACCAAATGTGTTTTTCAAATGAGAATGAATCAACCAAGCCAATTAATTCATATGTCCTTCCAATTCAACATAGCCTGATGTCCATCCTCAATGACCAGAATACTACTCCATGAATTTCATTACCATTTTTAATGATCAAGTAGATGAGCTCCTCCTTGCCCTTTCTGAACCCCTACACCCTTATCATGTGAATCTCTTCACATCCAGGTGCTCTAGAGAATCCTGTGTAGTTAAAGTCAAATGTTATTTGTGCATGAAAGAAATGTGGAAACTGACAACTTCCAATACAATGTAAAATGTGCACTATCTCTACTTTTTATTCTCTCTCAAATGTGTGATGATGCCAGACTACCATGATGGTTTGTGTCATCAGCAATAGACTGATCATGTCTGCCTAGCCTAAAAGAGAGGTTTATTTCCCATAATTACAATGGTGCTGTTGTGACTGAACATGAAAAAGCTATGAGGATACATTATAGAAAGCATTCCATCATGACATCTGCTTTCATAAATCTCCATGAATAGATGGACTCTGTTTTAGTCTAATTTGAGCAGAGTCACAATGGCTCATTTAACACCTGGTGTCTGTCCCTGATACAGTGTCCCACCCCACTTAGCTCTTCAAATGAAGTGCAAAAATATAAGGGCTTCTGTTTTACTGTAGACAGATGCTGAAAACAGATAACCACCCTCAGCTCTTCAAATGGGGAGCAAAAAAAAAAAAAACTATGGCTTTGACTGTAGAAAGCCAATTAGTACTATCAGTGGCATAACTGGCTCAACTAGAATCCCATGAACTTGCTCCCCACCACCTACAGTAAACCAGCCAATCATGCACCACCAAACTCATGCCTCCCAAATCTCACAGGAAGAGCAAAAAAAAATTCCTCTGCTTATTGTGCTATTTGCTACCAACAGTATGGTGGCCAATCCACAGCCCAGTTCTTCAAGTGAAGAACAAAAAAAAAATCTAAACACAAGAATCTTTCTGTACCCCCCCCCCCAATACTTTGTGTTCAGGCTTATTGCCCCCTTCACCCCACCCTTGCTATACTACTGGTTATCAGTCAGATTCCTACAGCAGCAAAGCCACACTCCCTTGGCTCTTCAATTAAACAGCAAAAGGAAAAAACGGAATTTGGCTTGTATTGTAGAAAGCTGATTGGTTCTTTTGTATCAGTCAGCTTCCTACAGCAGCCAAATCCCTGCCCCCCCCCCCCCCCACCAAAGACTTTAGCTTTTACAATTGGTTCTTTTGTACTAACTGGATACAACAGCCAAATCCACGTCACCCCACTCTTCCCACCCCTCAGCTCTTCAAGTAAAGAGCAAAACAAAAAAGAAAAGAAAAGCTGTTTGGCTTGCACTGTAGAAAGCTGAATCATACTTGGATTTCTATTGCTAACTTACAGTTGTTTTCCCTGCTCCATCAGCCATTCACATTAATCCATATATTCTCCCAGGTCCTAAGCTCCTCTCCTCCAACAGAAGGTATCGCACTGAAACACGTAATAATAATATTTTTGTTCTGCTTCCATCTTTTACTGATAGAAAAACCTGCATATACAAACCTGTCATGGTTCTTAACACAGTGACAAAAGACAGGGCAAAGCCAAGACTTGTTCTCTTATTCCCACAGTAGCACTTCCCAAACCTGGACTTGTTTCTCTTATTCCCACAGTAGCACTTCCCAAACCTGGGCTTGTCCCAAATGCTGATACTATACTAACAGCTGTCTCAATGAATCAGGGACAAATTTGAGCAGAAAAAGGGACAAATCTGGAAATAATCATGAAAAATTAGGGACACCTGAAATATTAGTACTATTAACTTGAGACATTGACAGAATAAGAGAATGCGAATTAATATGCATATTCGGAAGTAAAGAAAGTCTATAACGTTAATTATCATTATAGTTTAAATGTAATGTAGAAATTGCCTCATGTACACAGACAACCCTCTCCTCCTACCACCCAACACTACAACCTGTGAGAGATGCACTTATCTAGCCAAACTGGAGGTAAAGCTCTCTCCAACCAAGACTGAGCTTGACAGTCATGAGGAGAAGGTAAACATTTGCACCACACCACACTCATTACATAGTCTCACTAAATCTATACCACCAAAATCCACACATAGTAACACAAAAACATTAGTGGAGGCTCTCAATAATAATCTGTCTAAGCAACAGAGACCTCCAAAGCAGAAACGCAAGCAACCTCCATTCCCCAACACAACCCAAATGACACATAGCCCACAGACTCAGTGTGCCACTCAACCACAGCCAATAAGGCAAAACAACATACGCAACACATTAGTCATAGGTGATTCTATAGTCAGGCACACTAATGTCCCACTCGCCAGGCTAAACAAGGAGAAGTTTATTGTCAGCTGCCTGTCGGGTGACAGGATCTGCCACATAACCCACGCACTCAGGTCACTACACAACAAGAACAAATATGACTCTGTCATTGTCCATGTTGGTGTGAATGACCTGAGACGTACCTCCCTGGACTACATGAAAAGAGACATGGAAGAGCTCTCCGATCTTGTAGCCCAGGCAGGTATGACCCTAGCCCTGAGTAGCATTCTGCCATTGCCCAGAATGATACCGCAGTACAAGGACAAAATGATTGACTTCAACAATTGGCAAAGCTTCTGGTGTTATTCTAAGGGGATCCACTATCTGTCTGCTTGGGACGGCATGGTCGACAGACCACGATGCTTTGCCACAGATGGCTTGCACCTGTCACCCCTGGGATTCCTGATACTGGCTAAGGCTCTTGCTGCTCCTATAGTGCCTTTTTTAGGCAAGGTTCGAATAACAAATTCACCACCGTAACAGGAACAGGCAAGCAAAAACTGAGGGTAATGCTACTCAATGCTAGAAGTCTAAATCTCAAAATGCACTCACTCGAGACACTCCTTGAAATGGAGAACATCGATACCTGTGCAGTGACTGAGACCTGGTTCAAGGCTCCAGAGAGCACCCCTGCACTACCAGGCTATAACTCATACCAACCTTTTCGGCCAGGTAACCTGGACCAAAATGCCAAAGACGGAGGTGTGTCCATATTCATTAAGGATATCCACACCTCCAGGCTAGCTGCTCAGCATAATGCATCTGAGGTTATCCAAGTGCAACTAACTCTGGGCAAAACTGCAGGAAAAATTGCAGCTTGCTACGGATCCCCACCATGCCCCAGGACTCCCACTCCTCTTTTCTTGATGTACTGGAAAATATTAGGGTTCAACCAAACACCCTAATAATGGGTGACTTCAACTACCCCACCATTAACTGGGAAAAACTCATGTACCAACTCCTTAGCTCAATGCTTTCTGGAATTCATAAACTCCAATGCCCTGGATCAACTTATCCACACCCCCACCAGGGGCAACAATATCCTAGACCTAGTCATTGCCAACATGAGTGACCGGTGTTCCACACCTGAAGTCAACTCCTCATTGGTCCGATCCGACCATAAGCTAATCACCCTTGATATCCACATCCCGCCCCCACTCCCCATTAAGGAAATCATGGTAAAAAATTTCTCCAAAGCCAACTTCATGCTTCTTAAGACAGAAGTGGTGAACTTCATGACACCCATGCAGATGGACAATACAGTTACAACTGCTGAATCCTACACAAATGCACTCTATAAGCACTTAAACGAGTGCATAGATCATGCTCTCCCAAACAGAACCAAGACGCTGTCCTCCAAAAAAAGGAAGTCAATCTGGTGGTCCCCTGCCCTAAACAAACTGTACAACAGAAGGAAGAAACTGTTGCAAAAGAGTAAAATCCCATGAGTGGAGGAGCTCCCTGGTCAGCCTCAGTAAGAAGCTGAGATCCCTTACAAGATCCTCCAAAGCTAGCTATGAAAAGAAAATCACCACTAATTCTAAGGACAACCACAAAGCATTCTATAGCTATGTCAAGAATCTTGATGGAAACACCCAGATCTGCTCTAAGTTACAGCACAAAGGCACGAAAATTACAGAACCAACTGATATTGCCAACATCCTGGCAGATAGGTTCAGTGTTAACTTTACCCCCACCTCCCACCCCCTGAAGGGCCCATATCTACACAGGAAGAATGCAGAGTCCCTGTAATCACAGCTACACAGGTAAAATCTGCACTCCCTAAGGTAAAAATCACAGCATCCATGAGACCAGACAACATCCCAGGCTGCATTTTACATGAACTTCAGAACGAACTGGCTCTCCACTTAAGCACCATGTTCAATAATAGCCTCGCATCAGGCTTTGTGCCCACTGAATGGCACACAGCTACAGTTATCCCACTCCACAAAGGGGAGCCACCACTGATCCCGGGAACTATTGACCTATTAGCCTGATGAGCCTGGTCTGCAAGGCCATGGAACGTATTATCATGGAACTCATAAACAAAGATATTGGTAACCTCCAAACTCTGGATCCCACCCAGTTCGGGTTTGTGAAAGGCAGATCATGCCTCCTGAACCTGATGAACTTCTTTGAGGCAGTCACCAAAGCCGTAGATGAGGGTAAGGTGGTTCACACAGCCTATCCTGACCTCGCCAAGGCTTTCAACACCATCCCCTATTCTGGAGTTATAGCTAAACTCACTAAGCTAGGTATAAATCCGTACATCACAAGATGGGTTGCCAACTGGCTCACTGACAGAACTCACACTGTAAAAGTTGCAGACTCCAAATCTGACCTCAAAGCAGTGATAAATGGAGTACCACAGGGTTCCATCCTAGGACCTCTCCTGTTTGGTATCTACTTCCCTGAAGTACAGGCTAACACAGAAGGCCTCTGGCTAATGAAGTTCGCAGATGACTGCAAACTAGGAGCCATATGATGTGGACATCCTACAGAAGGGCCTCACTGAGACAGATGCCTGGTGTCAGAGCCATGGCCTCAAGCTCAAAGCCAAAATGTGCAGTGTCATTCCCTTTGTTAAAAACTCTGTACCCATGAACTACCACATAGGCAGCAATCTACTTAACACCGAATGTGTGATAAGA
Organism: Protopterus annectens; assembly: GCF_019279795.1. Classification (NCBI taxonomy): domain Eukaryota; kingdom Metazoa; phylum Chordata; order Ceratodontiformes; family Protopteridae; genus Protopterus; species Protopterus annectens. The sequence continues at coordinate 1,090,694,924 of NC_056726.1, forward strand.
GACCTTGGGACCCAGGTGGACAGTAGTCTCTCCTTTGATAGTCACATTGCCACAGTAGTCAGGAAGTCCTTCTACGTGGCACACCTCATCATAAAAGGGTTCTCATCCAGGAAAAAAGAGATCATTGTTCCTCTCTACTCTCCACTCATTAGACCCATTATATAGTACAATGCCCCTTTTGGAATGTACCTCACAAGACATCTGCAGCAGCTGGAAAGGCCACAGAAGTACCTCACAAAGAGGATTACTGGCCTCAAACAAATGCCCTACACTGACCACCTCAAAAAACTCCAGCTTTACTCCGTAGCATATCGCCTACTCCGAGGTGATCTCTGCCTAACATATAAAGCTATGTCAAACCCAGAGCTGCTGGACGTGCTACACCTAAAGAAATCCCAATTCCTCTGAGCTACACACTCTAGGGACCTAAACCTTGTCACCACAATAAACAGGACATGCTGGAGGAATAGATTCCTGTCCCAGTGACTTCCCATACTCTGGAACAGGCTACCCATCTATGTCAAGCAAAGTTCTTCATTAGCACTCTTCAAGAAAAATCTTGATGAGTGGATGGGAAATAGGAAATACACCCTGGGGATCACTTCTGTGTCTCTGTTTGACAGTGGCACAGGAAAATAACTTTCTTGGGTGGCGTAAGCCAGGGAACCTTGTTGGCTAGGCTTACGTAGGCCCTTGGGCCGATAGCCTAGTACCTACCTATGAACCTATGAACCTATAATTCACCACCAATTCTCTAAAAGTCACCAATTTTAAGAGGGTTTAAGAGGGACAGAGATAAAATTTGAGTCAAAATCAGGGACATCTGAGATATGACTAGACTGATGGTTGAGTCACACCCAGAGGTCCTCACATTCTTCCTTTTCCCCCTACCCAGCTCCTAGCTCTAGCTGCCACTCAGTCCTGGGGGGTGGGTGGAGACCCGGACAAGAAGATATTAGAATGTACTCAAATAGTACAACTTCAATGCAGAACTATAGATCTTTGTCAAAATGAAGGACATTTGACTCTTGGTTCTTTGTAAAGTCATATCAGCCATCATTCACAGCAAAACATATGATGCCCTTCCACATCACTCTTACAATATTCTTAATAATAGGAATCCCCTGCCAATGGGTAGTCTGACGTCCAGCCAGTATACCAAAGCTTTTTGGTTGTAATGGGTGCACTGTACATCACACGTATGCTCCCCATGCACAGCATACTGCATAAAGGTGACGTCTGGATCTACCATCCTTTAGAACTTGCTGCCAGTCGGAACACCATCTGCGATCACTGGTCTGAATGTTTGTTCATCTGTTAGTTTCTGCTGATTTCAAATAAATGTCCCATTGGGTTTTTTTGATTTTATTATCTTAGTTTTGCCTTGTTGCTGGTTGTTGGGTTTAAATTTCTGTCATCCAGAAAGCGGAAATGCCAGTGTGGGAGACAGATTCCCCGTAAAGGTCGCCACAAGCAGTGTTTGTTCTTTTTAGGCATTTCCCACAACAATACATCTTCTAAGATTTGTCAAGCTTCTATCCCTAAGACATTGCAGAATTGGCTTTTTTTCCTTGTGATTTACTTAGAAAAGTAACGACTTACATTGTTGGCTAAGGATACCATGGAAGGATCATCCTGGCCCGAGGGTCAGCCATCCCCGAAGAAAAAAGCCAAGGAAGCTCAGTTTCATTCTTCAACTATACTACCTCCACCATACATCTCTCCTGAGGCTGGTGAAAGCCCAGAGAATCATGTGGTTTCTTTTTCATATTCCTCTGCCATGACCAGTTTAGAGGCTGGCATGGAGCTGACACCATGCACATCCATGGAGGTTTTTTACAGACATCCACTTTGGATGTACAGAGGGAACCACAGCCGGTTATTGCCAAAGGGCCTAGGGGTGTTCCTCAAATTTTAGTAAGGAGAAAAGGTTCTGACTACCATTATCGAGTGTCATCAGGGGTCAGAGCCTCCAAAGCTTTTCAAGGCTAATGTCCCACTTAAAAAGAAGCAGAAAACTAAACATATTTCACCTGCACCAAAAGATCCTCAGAGTGAATGGGAGCATTTTACTCTATACTTGTTTAATGCCCTTATGGATCTTAAGCCTCCATGAGGAGTGTGATGCCCCTGCACTGGCCCAATAATCAAGGAGCTCAATCCTCACCACTGGCAATAGTGAGGGATGTACACAATGGAAGGATGTCAAGTACACACACAGTAAAGTGCAATTTCCCTTAAGAGCACACAGAGATCACAGTTAGTCTGGGGCTGGTTTCTCCCTCTTTCTCAAGATCCCCAATAAGGGTCTCCACTGTCAAAGCTATAGGGTTGAGATCTCAGCTGAGTGCCAAGCTAAGACCTCCAGCTCCCTTTATGTCCAACAAGTGCTTTGTGTCCCTGCCCAAGTAGCTGACACACATGCACTTTCAGATTTGATTTATATACAAACATATATACACCTGGGGAAGGCTGGCACAGACTTACTAGCTATGCCTCCTTCTACCCAGACTATAAGGTAGTACCAACTGCCACCAGCCACTCTTACTTATCAGCTACTATAACGCCCTTATGAAGGGTGTCCAATTCTACTGTGTAGTGTTGCTATTAATCCAAATAGTAGTCTGACCAAGACTTGCAAGGCTATTTAGGAGTGGCCTGTACAGTGACACCAAAAGCATATGCAAGTACTCTAAGAACTTAAATATGTCTCACAAATATCAGCCACAAAGATAGGTTTAAATATAGTTAATAATAAATAATAAAAGAACAAGACAATACTCAGAAAACAAACACAGTTACTTCAGAGTTCAAATCACAGGAAATATTTTAAAACAACATTGCAGGACAGTCTCAAATTAATACAGAAAACATCTAAACTAATCTTTACTATATTCCTGTCTATATCCAAGAGAGATACTATGCCCTAAGTCTTACTTGCAGATAACATGCAGGCAGAAGTCTGAGTGAAGTTTCTAGGTCCAAGACAAGATACAAAATGCCCAGTCTCTCTGATAGAGTTCTTAAATTAATATCAAACATTACCGCTTGGTTAGCCTGGATGACATCACTTTTGTCACCTGACTTAAGTTCCCAGGCTAAACCAGAAACTAATAGAATTTTAACATCCCTGTGTGAGAAATACATATCTCTCAGATGTTTGCTCAGAACTGTGTAGCTGCATTTTAAGTAAAAAACACCTTCCTTACAAGAGGCTTCAGTCCACCAGGAAAACTGCAATTAAATGTAAAACACTTGTAGTCCAAAAAATGGCAGGAAGTTCCATTGTAAAAAACTCTTCTTTATTCAACCACAAATGTATAAGCGCTTTCACAGGTAACTTCTGCTTCTTCAGATACAAATGCATGCTGTCTACTGTGTATCTTATATACCTTGAACCAACTAATTAAGTCACTATCATCTTAAAGAAACACAGTAGACAGCATGCATTTGTATCTGGCCTGTTTTTCCTTGTTAGGACGGTGAGGGAGCAGCTATGGTACTATAACTGGGGACGAACTTTCTGTAGTACCCTGCTGTCCCTAAGAATACCCTCACCTGCTTTTTGGTAATGGGCAGGCCTTGATTAAATGGCTTCCACTTTGCCAGATTCTGGCCTGATCTTACCACTCCCCTTATCTGTCCCAGATAGGAGACCTCTGCCATACCAACCTGACATTTGCTGGGCTTAATGGTCAACCCTGCCCTCTGTAGTCTTCCCAGCACCACCCTGGCATGCTGAAGGTACTATTGCCAGGAATGGCTGTAGATGGCAATATTATCTAGGTAAGCAAGGGCAAAATATCCTGCTCCTGCTAGGATACGATCTACCAGCCTCTGGAAAACCACTGGGGCATTTTTCATCCCAAAAGGCATCTTCGTGAACTCATACAAGCCAAAAGGAGTCACAAAGGCTGACCCCTCTCTAGCACTGGGAGTTAAGGGCACCTACTAGCAACCCTTGGTAAGATCAGTAGTGGTAAGATACTTGGCCCCATCCAGCTGCTCTAGGGCTTCATCTGTCCTAGGCATGGGGTAAGCATTTGATTCTGTGTGACTATTTAATTTCCTGTAGTCCACACAGAACCTGATGCTATCATCCATCTTTGGTGCCAGCACCACAGGAAAGGCCCAGGGACTGCTGGACTCCTGAATTACCCCTAGTTCCAACATTTCCTGTATCTTTTCCCTCAGAATCTATTTGACTCTTTCAGGCACCCTATAAGGGGCCTGTGTAATAGTCCTTTGGGGTCCTGTATCCACATGGTGGTGCTCCAGGTGGGTGCATGTTGGTTTCCCAGTGAACATGTCCCCAAACTCCTGTAACACTGCTTGGATTTCTCGAACCTGGGAGGGGATATCTGCTGGGACATTGATGCCCCTTCCATTGAGGTGTCAATTCAAGCCTCACTGAGGAGATCAGTCACCAGATCCCCTTCAGACTCCTTATGCCATCCACTGCAAATACTTAGCACAAGGGCCTCCCTATCATGGTAAGGTTTCATCTTGTTAACATGGTACAATTTGTTCCCCTGCCTCCTGCCAAACAGTTCTACCATGTAGTTAACATCACTGACCTTCCTTACCACCTCGTAGGGTCCCTCCCAGGTGGCCTGAAGCTTACTGTGTCTGACAGGAATGAGAACCATTACCTGCTGCCTTGCAGCATACTCTCTAGCTCAAGCATTCCTGTCATATCAGACCTTTTTCTGCTGTTGGGCTTCTGCCAGGTTCTCCTGTGCCAAGCCCATGAGTGCCCTGAGCCTTGTCCTGAGGTTTAGGACATATGCTATAACAGACTCCTTGTGGGATTCACACTCACCATCCCACTCATCTCAAATCAAATCTAGAAGTCCTCTCATCCTATGCCCATACAACAACTCAAAGGGTGAAAAACCTGTCGATTCCTGGGGAACCTCTCTGTAAAAAAGCAACAGATAGGGCAAATATGTATCCCATTCCCTCTTAAACTGGTCTGCAAAAGCCCATAGCATCATCTTGAGTGTAGAGTTTAACCTCTCAACAAGACCATTAGTCTGGGGATGGTAGGGGGTTGTCTTTAGGTGCTTCAACCACAGTACTTCCACAGACAAGCCAGCAGGTCAAACATGAAATTGGCACCTCCGTCAGTTTGTATTTCTTTTGGGAAACCTACCCTGCTGAAAATTTCTAACAAAGCATTTGCCATTTTTTCTGCCTGAATGGAGGATAGACCCACCACTTCAGGGTATCTAGTAGCATAATCTACTACCACTAGGATATATGTCTCCTTGTGGAACATGAGGTACTCAGAGGCCCTACAATATCCATAGCTACCCTCTGAAATGGCTCCTCAATTACAAGCAAAGGCATCAAAGGAGCTTTCACCTTGTCTCCTGCCTTGCCTACCTTTTGGCACTGCTCACAGGTCCTGCAGTACCCTGTTACATTTCTAGAAATCCCAGGCCAATAAAAGTTCTATATAATGCATCTCTTTGTACATTTTATGTCCATATGAACTGCAAAGGGAATATCATGGGCTATGGCTAGAAGTGCTAGATGGTAGGCTCTGGGCACTACCAACTGCTGTATTCTCTCACCCTCTAGCCCTCCCTCAGGGGTCCACTCTCTATACAGTAACCATTTGTCCCAGTATATAGATTCCCTCTTTCCTTGAGAATCAGGTGCCTCACTAGCTACCTCCCTCAGGCCTTGTAGTTTAGGGTCTGAGAGATGAGCCTGTCTTAACTCTCTCTTTGTAACACTTCCTGGCTCCCCTTCCACAGGAAGTCAGGCATCCTCTGACAGCGGTGCCTCACTGTCAGCTCGGGTACTACTACTCACCTCTGCCCTTGCAGTCACTCTGTCCAAGGGAGCATCAGTACCTGCAAACAGCTGTGGCTCACCTTCAGTCTCACTGCTACAAGGTAGCTCCCTCCCTGAAGTAACTACCTCACCAGTCCTGACTGCAAGTGTGCAGTCAGTCTGGGTCTACCCCAGGCTACCAGACCCACATGACTGACTCCAAGCCTGACTGTGTGTAACTGTGAGCACACAAGGTGCTGCATTATCAAAATCATTCCCTATCAGGACATCTGCAGGGATATCCTCAAACACACCTACTTGCTGGCTTCCTTTTCCACCCTCCCAGTTAAGGTGAACCGTAGCCAAAGGTATTTGGAATGGGGTCCCTCCTAAAGCTCTGACTGGAGTAGACTGCCAAAGTAAGTAGTGCTCCTCTGTAACCATTGCAGGCTTCACAATGGTTAGGTCAGAGGCTGTGTCTCTCTTAGCAATGGCCTCTTTCCCATTCACTAGGATAGGATATAATCTCTTGTGGTAGTTTAGTACCCTTGTTGTTTTGAGACAACTTACTGCTGGCATTTTGTCATTCTCATTTACTAGCTCTCCCAACCTTTGTTCCCCACCTTGCCTTTGTAGACATCTATATGCTACATGGCCCCACTGGTTGCATTTAAAACATTTAACCCTTGGTCCTGGATGTGTACCTGAACTAGTGGCTTCCCCTGCTACTGGCGGATTCTGTTGGGGCAGTCTGGACTTCCCACCATGGGTTCCCTTAAACTCATGAGCAGCACTGGGTGTCCCTTTCTTGTGCAGTGATACCCTGCTTGCTACGTATAGGTCTCACTTCTTCCCCAACCAATCTGCAATATTGCATTGTCTATCAGCTAACAAGATTCTCATGTCCTCAGGTAAAGTGCTAACTGCTTGTTCCCTCACCAAAAAGTCTGCCAGCCCTTCAAAAGTGGCAACTTGACATCCACTCACCCACCTATGAAAATAAGTGCTTAGTTCAAAAAAATATTCACACATACTTTCATCTGCCTTGCATCTATGCTCACAAAACTTTTTCCTATAACCTTCAGGTGTAAACTTAAAACATTCTGGCAAACAGTTTTTTATAATATTATAATTTAAACAATTAGTATCAGACAGTTTAGAAATAACAGTTACAGCTTTACCATGGAGTAAGGGGGTCAGGAACTGTACCCAAAGCCCTTGGTCAACATTATACTGTTTACATACTCTTTCAAACATATGAATGAAACTATCAAAACTATCCCCCTTTGTAAATTTTGGAAGAAATTTACTGACATTTGTTGCTTCTGGGGTTCAGTTACTCCCTTGCCCACTACCTCCGTGACTCTGGCAAAGAGTCAGCATCTTATTTTCATGTTGCCTCTCATAGGTTCATAGGTAGGTACTAGCCTATCGGCCCAAGGGCCTACGTAAGCCTAGCCAACAAGGTTCCCTGGCTTACGCCACCCAAGAAAGTTATTTTCCTGTGCCACTGTCAAGCAGAGACACAGAAGTGATCCCCAGGGTGTATTTCCTATTTCCCATCCACTCATCAAGATTTTTCTTGAAGAGTGCTAATGAAGAACTTTGCTTGACATAGATGGGTAGCCTGTTCCAGAGTATGGGAAGTCTCTGGGACAGGACTCTATCCCTCCAGCATGTCCTGTTTATTGTGGTGACATGGTTTAGGTCACTAGAGCATATAGCTTGGTGGGATTGGGATGTCTTTAGGTGTAGCATGTCCAGCAGCCCTGGGTTTGACATAGCTTTATGTGTTAGACAGAGATGACCTTGGAGTAGGCAATATGCTATGGAGTAAAGCTGGAGTTTTTTGAGACGGTCAGTGCAGGGCATTTGTTTGAGGGCAGTAATCCTCTTTGTGAGGTACTTCTGTGGCCTTTCCAGCTGCTGTAGATGTCTTGTGAGGTACATTCTAAAAGGGGTGTTGTACTCCATAATGGGTCTAATGAGTGTCGAATAAGGGGAACAATGATTTCTTTTTTCCTGGATGAGAACCCTTTTATGATGAGGTGTGCCACGTAGAAGGACTTCCTGACTACTGTGGCAATGTGACTATCAAAGGAGAGACTACTATCCACCTGGGTCCCAAGGTCTCTTATCACACATTCGGTGTTAAGTAGATTGCTGCCTATGTGGTAGTTCATGGGTACAGAGTTTTTACCAAAGGGGATGACACTGCACTTTTTGGCATTGAGCTTGAGGCCATGGCACTGACACCAGGCATTTGTCTCAGTGAGGCCCTTTTGTAGGATGTCCACATCATTTGGGGAATTGACTATGGCTCCTAGTTTGCAGTCATCTGTGAACGTCGTTAGCCAGAGGCCTTATGTGTTAGCCTGTACTTCAGAGAAGTAGATACCAAATAGGAGAGGTCCCAGGATAGAACCCTGTGGTACTCCACTTGTCACTGCTTTGAGGTCAGATTAGGAGTCTGCAACTTTTACAGTGTGGGTTCTGTCAGTGAGCCAGTTGGCAACCCATCTTGTGACGTAGGGATTTATACCTAGTTTAGTGAGTTTAGCTATAATTCCGGAATGGGGGAGGGTGTCGAAAGCCTTGGTGAGGTCAAGATAGGCTGTGTGAACCACCTTACCCTCATCTACTGCTTTGGTGACTGCCTCAAAGAAGTCAATCAGGTTCAGGAGGCATGATCTGCCTTTCACAAACCTGAACTGGGTGGGATCCAGAGTTTAGAGGTTACCAATGTCTTTGTTTATGAGTTCCATGATGATACGTTCCATGGCCTTGCAGACCAGGCTCGTCAGGCTAATAGGTTGATAGTTCCCGGGATCAGTGGTGGCTCCCCCTTTGTGGACTGGAATAACTGTTGCTGTGCACCATTCAGTGGGCACAAAGCCTGATGCAAGGCTATTACTGAACATGGTGCTTAAGTGGGGAGCCAGTTTGTTCTGAAGTTCGTGTAAAACGCAGCCTGGGATGTTGTCCGGTCCCACGGATGCTGTGTTTTTGGCTTTAGAGAGTGCAGCTTTTGACTGCATAGTTGTGATTACAGGGACTCTGCATTCTTCCTGTACAGATATGGGCCTTTTAGGGGGTGATGGGGGGGTAAAGTTAGCACTGAACGTATCTGCCAGGATGTTGGCAATATCAGTTGGTTCTGTAATTTTTGTGCCGTTGTGCTGTAACGCAGAGCAGATCTGAATGTTGCCATCGAGATTCTTGACATAGCTATAGAATTCTTTGTGGTTGTCTTTAGAATTAGTGGTGATTTTGTTTTCTTAGCTAGCTTTGGAGGATCTTATAAAGGATCTCAGCTTTTTTTGAGGCTGACCAGGGAGCTCATCCACTCATGGGATTTTACTCTTTTTTAACAGTTTCTGCCTTCTGTTGTACAGTTTGCTTATGGCAGGGGACCACCAGATTGGCTTCTTTTTTGGAGGATAGTGTCTTGGTTCTGTTTGGGATAGCACAATCCATGCACTCGTGTAAGTGCTTATTGAGACCATTTGTGTAGGATTCAGCAGTTGTCATTGTATTGTCCATCTGCATGGGTGTCATGAAGTTCACCACTTCTGTCTTAAGAAGCATGAAGTTGGCTTTGGAGAACTTTTTTACTGTAGTTTCCTTAATGGGGGGTGGGGGCGGGATGTGGATATCAAGGGTGATTAGCTTATGGTCAGATTGGACCAACGAGGAGTTGACTTCAGGTGTGGAACACCGGTCACTCATGTTGGTAATGACTAGGTCTAGGATATTGTTGCCCCTGGTGGGGATGTGGATAAGTAGATCCAGGGCATTGGAGTTTATGAATTTCAGAAAGTGCTGAGCTAAGGAGTTGGTACATGAGTAGTTTTTCCAGTTAATGGTGGGGTAGTTGAAGTCGCCCATTATTAGGGTGTTTGGTTGAACTCTAATATTTTCCAGCAGGGGACCAACAGATTGGTTTTCTTTTTTGGAGGATAGTGTCTTGATTCTGTTAGGGATAGCACAATCCATGCACTTGTGTAAGTGCTTATTGAGTCCATTTGTGTAGGATTCAGCAGTTGTCATTGTATTGTCCATCTGCATGGATGTCATGAAGTTCACCACTTCTGTCGTAAGAAGCATGAAGTTGGCTCTGGAGAATTTTTTTACCCTGGTTTCCTTAATGGGGGGTGGGGGCGGGATGTGGATGTCAAGGGTGATTAGCTTATGGTTGGATCGGACCAACGAGGAGTTGACTTCAGGTGTGGAACACCGGTCACTCATGTTGGTAATGACTAGGTCTAGGATATTGTTGCCCCTGGTGGAGATGTGGATAAGCAGATCCAGGGCATTGGAGTTTATGAATTCCAGAAAGTGCTGAGCTAAGGAGTTGGTACATGAGTAGTTTTTCCAGTTAATGGTGGGGTAATTGAAGTCGCCCATTATTAGGGTGTTTGGTTGAACCCTAATATTTTCCAGCACATCAAGAAAAGAGGAGTGGGAATCCTGGGGTATGGTGGGGGATCTGTAGCAAGCTACAATTTGGACTGCAGTTTTGCCCATAGTTAGTTGCACTTGGATAACCTCGGATGCATTATGCTGAGCAACTAGCCTGGAGGTGTGGATATCCTTAATGAATATGGACACATCTCTGCCTTTGGTGTTTCGGTCCAGGTTACATGGCCGAAAAGTGTGGTATGAGTTATAGCCTGGTAGTGCAGGAGTGCTCTCTGAAGCCTTGAACCAGGTCTCAGTCACTGCACAGATATTGATGTTCTCCATTTTAAGGATTGCCTCGAGTGAGTGCATTTTGAGATTTAGACTTCTAGCATTGAGTAGCATTACTCTCAGTTTTTGCTTGCCTTTTCCTGTTATGGTGGTGAATTTGTCATTTGAACCTTGCCTAAAAAAGGCACTATAGGAGCAGCAAGAGCCTTAGCCAGTATCCAGAATCCCAGGGGTGACAGGTGCAGGCCCTTTGTGGAAAAGGATCGTGGTCTGTCGACCACGTCGTCCCAAGCAGACAGATACTGGATCCCCTTAGAATGACACCAGAAGCTTAGCCAATTGTTGATCGCCTTTTCCATAGCCTCCAGCCATCACAGTTTCTCATTTTCCTCAGCCTCAAGACATCCGAGTTTCTCTGCTGCTTTTATTTCCAAACACTTGGCCTCCAGCTCAAGTCTCTTTAACTCCAGATGGATTTTTAAGTCTTCTGTGGAAAAGTTGAGCTGTCCATTTTCTGAGAGTTGTACATCTCCATGGCTAGTCTGATTGTTCTCCTGGTAGCTATTCTGTGATGCAGCTGTGACTAAAGCTGCAATCATGTCTGCTTTAGTCAGGTTGGCATGCACCAGTCCTTTAGCCTGGCACATTTCATCCAACTGGTTCCTTGTCAGCTTGCCATACTCCTCTGCTGACATGCTTGCCTGGTCTCCCTGACTAAGCTAACAAAAAATAAAGCAATTGTGATATGGACTCTGAATGTTCAATGCATGGCCAATTGAGAACACTGTACGCAGGGTACAGGAATTCAATATCCACACCACTACAAGCAAATTAATATGTGATGTGGCTAACTCACCACTGTCAACCAGTTAATATGCAATGTAGATATCCCACCCTTGCCAACCAATTAATATGTGATGCACCTGCACTGGCCCAGTAATCAAGGAGCCTCATTCCTCACCATTGGCAACAGTGAGGGATGTACACAATGGGAGGATGACAAGTACACACACACACACACACACACACACACACACACACACACACACACACACACACACACACAGTAAAGTACAATTTCCCGGAAGAGCACACAGAGATCACAGTCAGTCTGGGGCCAGTTTCTCCCTCTTTTTCCAGATCCCCACTAAGGCTCCACACTAGTATAGCTATAGGGTTGAGATCTCAACCGAGTTTCCAAGCTAAGACCTCCAGCACCCTCTCTGTCCAACCAGTGCTTCGTGTCCTTGCCCAAGTAGCTCACACACACACACAGACACACACACACACACACACACACACACACACACACACACACACACACACACACACACACACACACACACACACACACACACACACACACGCACACACAAACATACACACTTTGAGATTTGAGTTATATACAAACATATACATACACCTGTGGAAGGCTTGCACAGGTTTACTATCTGTGCCCCCTTCTTCCCAGACTATAAAGTAGTACCAGCTGCCACCAGCCAACCTTTATTATCAGCAACTATAAGGCCCTTACAAAGGATGTCCAATCCTAATGTGTAATGTTACTATTAATCCAAATGGTAGTCTGACCAACACTTGCAAGGCTATTTAGGAGTGGCCTGTACAGTGTCACTAAACACATATGCAAGTACTCTAAGAGCTTAAATATGTCTCACAAATATCAACCACAAATATAGTGTTAAATATATTTAATAATAAATAATAAAAGAAAAGACAATACTCAGAAAACAAACACAGTTGCTTCAGAGTTCAGAATCACAGGAAATATTTTAAAACAACATTGCAGGACAGTCGGAAATAAATACAGAAAACATCTAAATTAATCTTTACTATATTCCTATCTATGTCCAAGAGAGATACTATACCCCAAGTCTTACTTACAGACAACACGCAGGCAGAAGTGCTGAGTGGATGTTTCTAGGTCCATGACAAGATACAAAATGCCCAGTCTCTCTGAGAGAGTTCTTAAATTAATATCAGACATTACTGCTCGGTTAGCCTGGATGACATCACTTTTTGTCACCTGACTTCAGTTCCCAGGCTAAACCAGAAACTAATAGAAGTTTAACATCCCTGTGTGAGAAATACATATCGCTCAGATGTTTGCTCAGAACTGTGTAGCTTCTAGGAAGTCATAAAGCAATCAAACAGTTTACATTTTAAACCTAATAATTAATTTTCTTTCCAGACAATAGAAAAACTTCTAGATCTAGACACTGTGTCTGCTTGCTGCATTGAAACTAACTTTTATAGCACACTGTAAAGCATTTAATTTCAACTTATTTTCTTGAAATGTTGTAAGTTAATTTTCTATGTTCCAGCAGGGTATGCTGTGATTACATTCTTGAAGCTCAGTACATAACATACAGTTCTGTATAAATCGTATCAATATTCACAAATGACATAAAATTATTTATAAAATTCCAGATAGCTGGGCTGGCAGTGTCACCAGGAGTTTCTGTTTCCACTCCTCCCTGGTCTTCTACTTCTCTTAAGAGACCCAGAGAGCAGGATTATTCTGAGTAGGACACTGCTGATACTGATGAAGAGTCCTTTACTTATTCCTCCCGGATTCCTTTGCCACTTGACTATGGCTCTGAGGAAGAAGAGTCTATCGGTCCTGACTCTCCTTTTGAGGAGATTTCATTTTGTGATACTATTTCCAGACTGATGGAATTTTTCAAATGGGACTGTGCTCAGGTGTCTGATATCCAGAACAGGTACTATGAGCTTCTACAGATGGAGTCTCCTAGGCACTCTGCTGTCCCTCCTGTTCTTGCTGCCTTGCTGGATGCTTTTTCCTGTGCTTCTCAGGTTCCTCATTCCCAACCCCCAGCTCCAAAAAACCTGACAGGTTTTATAAAGTGCCTGAGGACTGCAAGTTTCTTTATAAGTGTCCTTCTGCTGACCCCCTGTGGTGTCAGTGGCTTCTGATAAGCCTTTCAGACTGTTGTCTTCCACTAAATTGCTGTCATCTGATAAGGATAGCAGAACCATGGAGACACCTGGATAAGAAGGTATATACTTCTGCTACCCTAACCTTTAGGACTGTTAACTATCAGACACACATGACTAAGTGTGTTTTGGTTCTTCTCTCTCAAGCCTGTCAGGCTATTTCAGATCTCCCTGATTCTTAGGGGAAGGCTTCTGCTCTTGCCATACTAGGGACATCCTCTCAAGTTACTCACCATTCCATTAAATGCAGCTATCATTCAGCTGATGCTTCATCTAGGACTGCTGTTTGTGGATCTGTTTTGAAGAGGTATTCCTGGCTCAGACTTCAGTCTTTGCCTGATGATATCAAGGATAATTGGTGGATGCTTCTCTGAATAATAAACATTTGTTTGGAGCTGCTCTTGCAGAGTTGTTTAACTTCCTGCATGAAAAGGGAAGGCCTTACAAGAGTTGAAGCATATTTTTGTTTTCCCTGTGCCCAGGTTTCACAGAAATTATCCTAATAAACCTGCTTTTGTCCATTAGGCAGTCTTGTCCTCTCCCCAAAGGCACAAAAGGTGGTAAAAGTGGTCCCTGCTAAGCCTACCCAAACTCCTTCTACTCTCAGAAGCTTCCTTTTCCTGACAAACCAGGTGCTGTCTGACTATCCTTGCCATGTTCTTCTCAGTCACATTCCTCTTTCTCTATGCCTATCTCTGTCTCTTCCTATTTGGCTAAAGATCACCCAAGACTCCTGGGTTCTTTAATAATTCACCAGGGTTATTATGTGGTTTGTAAGTACCCCCCTTTTGGGGCATTCCTAAACCTTCTCAGGAACAACTGCCTTTTTTCCAGAGGTGCATCAGGGTCTGTTGACCCAGGGAGCTATTCAGGAAGTTCCAACTCCTCAGAAGGGGAAGGGGTTTTATTCCAGGATGTTCTTGGTCCCCAGGAAAGAAGGCACCTAGTGACCCATTCTGGATCTCTCTCAGCTAAACACCTTTTTAAAGGTCCCTTCCTTTCAGATGTTGTCCCTTCAGAACTTGTTTCCTCTGATTCTTCCTCAGGCTTTTCTAGTTTCCTGGATTTCAAGGATGCTTATCTTCACATTCCTATCCTTCCCCTTTTCAGGAAGTTTTTAAATGTCTCTGTTGCTTCCTTATATTTTCAGTTCCCTTTGGTCACTCTACTGCCCCAAGGGTCTTCACAAAATGCTTTGCACCTGTGATTGCTTTGTACAGGCTAAAGGGGATACAGATTCTTCCCTACCTGGACAACCTGCTTATTCAGGCCTCCTGTCAGGAGATCTTACTTCAGCATCTTCTCTCTTGCAAAGCCTGGGGTTTACTGTAAATTTCCAAAAATCATTCCTGACTCATTCTCAGGATCATGTTTTTCTAGGGTGCAAACTCTGGACTGTTCTAATGCTGGTATCCCTGCCTCCTCCCAAGGCTTTAACTGTCATTGCTTTCTTTCAATCCCTTCTTTCTCTGACCTCATGCACAGCTGGAGAATTTCTGATGGCTCTGAGTTACATGGCTTCTACCATTCCTATGCTCCCTGTAGCCAAACTTCACATGAGAAAACTCCAGTGGTTTCTAAAGTCAGTTTGATTTCAATATTCTCATTCTTTAGATTTTCTAGTCTCAAGCAGGAACTTAGTGGTGAATTCATCAGTTGTCCCTCAACCCAGAGCTTCCTTTTCAACCTCCAGTCCCCTCTCAGGAATTTTTCACAGATGCCTCAAACATGGGATGGGGGCATCCTTTGGCCTTCTAAAGGTGCAGGGCCTTTGGTCACTTCATCAAAAGAAACACCACATCAATGTCAAAGAAATGAGAGCTCTTCTGTTAACTCCTTGGGTTTTTCACCCTCTTTTTCTTCCAGGGCCCCTCAGGATTTTCAAAGACAATACCATAGTGATATGATATATCAACAAGCAAGTGGAACAAGGTCTTATCTCTTCGCAGGTTAGCCCTTCAAGTTTGGGAGCTAGCCAACCATGTCAAGTGACCCTCCAGGCAGTTTACATTCCCTCAGAGCAGAACATAGTGGCAGATTATTTGAGCAAGTCCATGACACAATTCCACAAGTGAATGCTTCACAAGGATGTGTTTCTGGACATTGTCCACTGGGGGTGGGGTACTCATTAAATAGATCTAGTTGCCTCCCCTCTGAACATATAACTTTCACTATTTTGTGCCAGAGTTCCATGTCCTCTGACCTGGAAGGTGGATGCTCTCTATTTCTCTTGGAAAGGGAGGTTTCTTTATGCCTTCCCTCCTCTTCCTCTCATTCCAAAAGTTTTGTTCAAAATAAAATAAGATGCTCCCAAAATCTTGCTAGCGACTCACTTTTAACCCATACAGCATTGGTTTCCTCTTCCTCTGCATCTTGCAAGGGTGGACCTAATAAAACAAGACATTGCACACAAAAAGGTTTTGATCCCCTAAAGACACTGTTTTTCTGAGGACATGCTTCGGGTTTTGCAGGAGGCCAGGAAACCCACTACTATGAAATCCTACTTATCCAAATGGAAGAAGTTTTCTGTTTGGTGTCTGTCTCTTAACATGGATCCACTTACTGCACATGTTCCTTTGGTTCCCTCTTATTTATGTGAAATGCTCTATGCTGGGTTGGCCTATTCTTCAGTTAAGGCCAACCTATTAGCTATCTCTCCTTGTCTGACTTTGACTCCCCTTTTAACCTCTAGATTTGAGGCCAAACAGTTTCTTAAAGGCATCTTTCACATTAGGCCTCCCGGGAAGCTTACCTGTCCTTCCTGGGACCTTAATTTTGTTTTGGAGAAATTGACTCAGGCTCCTTTTGAGCCTACTGCTTCAGCTTCCTTGCAGCATTGTTCATTAAAGACTGTTCTTCTTTTGGCCATTACTTCTGCCAAACAAGTGTCTCAGCTCCAAGCCCTTATGGCTGCTCCTGCTTTTTTAGCTTTCCATAAGAATAGGGTGTCCCTTCATATTAATCCTTCTTTTAAGCACAAGGTGGTTAATGAGTTACCTCTTATCAGTCTATTCATTTGCCCACTATTTTCCCTTCTCTGCAGTCTGCTAGTGAGAAGGTTTTGCACACCTTAGATATGTATAGGCAACTCATATTATTTGGATAAGACTAAAGCATTTCATAAATATGAACAGCTTTTTGTTTCTTTTCATCCTAGGTCTTTAGGTCTGGCAGTTTCAAGCAAACTATGGGAAGAGCCTTCCTTCCCCTGTTAAAGCAGATTTTACTAGGGCTGTGACTTCTGGTGATTTTTTTCAAGGGTTTGGATACTGATTCAATTCTTGAGGCAGCTACCTGGGCTTCTGTGCATACCTTTACCAAGCACTATAAGTTAGATGCAATTTCTAGGGCCATAGCTGGTTTTGCCAGGACCATTTTCTGTGGCTTCCTAGAGAGCTCTACTGGCCGTTTATCCTCCCAGTTCTCTTCCTGAGCTATTGCACTTTCCCTTTTGTAAAGAATACTGCAACAGTGATATGGAAGGACATAGTACAGTCATGTAAACAGTAGATGTCTTTCTCTTTACTATTGCAATATTTGCTTCCTTCCTCCTCCCCCGATCCTTTTTCCTTCTGGATGTGCTTGTTAGCTATGAGTATCCTTGGACTGTCATTCCTACTGGGGTTTTTCAGTTCTGAGGTTGGTATGTGAAGACATCACCTTTATGCCCTACACCGTGCATGGGGAGCATACATGTAACATACATTGAACCCATTACAACCAAAAGGCTTGGGTATACTGGCCAGACATCGGGCTACCCTTGGCATGGATCTCTATTGTAAAGAATACTACAACAGTGAAGAGATGTTATGGTCAGATTTTATACACCTGTACTTTCTTTTACATCTATTTCTATAGCACCTCATTTATTTTATAAATATTGACCTTGCCTGCTCTCTGGAAACTAAATTAATTGCATCGATCAGTGAAACATCCAGTACTTATTACAAAGAAGGCAACTCTTAAATATAGCTAAATTATAGAGAAATAATAAATGCTGTACTAATAATGCTCAGAAATGTATGAAAATGTAATTATTCAAAAAAAATTCAAGTTGCATGGGGCCTTCTATACCCTGCAATCCAGATGACACTAAGGAAGATGCTTTAGCTGCATATTTTCGCACAGCCTGTTATTAAAATGTAAAATTCACTGGATGTGCATTCTGACTGTAGGAGTTCATTCCTAAAGTCAGAGCTATCTGAACAATAAACACAGAGCCAAAGAACAGTGAACGGATAAAAGACAACCCTTTTAAGGATTTTGTGATCTTAAAAGTATCAGCAGGGGGTATGAAAGTTCACAGATAGCACATCTAATTAATCATTCAGACTCATCAAATTCAAACTCTGCAAGTTTCTCTTTATAAGACAGTATCATTTTAATGTGCTGTACATGAATTAAAGAGCCTGAGAGATTGGATGCATTCTTAATGAATGTATTTTTCATTTCATTTATTCTTGCTATCTTTTCTAACAGTCTAATAGCATTAATTATTGTTCATTTAACTCTCATTTGTCGAGTAAATACTCAGCGTATAATTTGTCCACAGCTTATGACAAACAATTTCTACAAATCACATACAAATAAATTACTTAACAAAAGTAACTTGAGAATTAGAGTGGCAATAATACCCTGCCATCCACATAACCACATTCAAAGTAGATTTTAATCAGTACTATCAATATTTTGCACCACAGAGCAATTATCTTGTTCAATTATTTATGACACTAATTTGCTGCAGGATATTTTAAACTCTAACATTTAGGAAACATAACCGTGCATCTACATCATTTACATTTGACAAACTTATTTGGCTTGTCAGAATATTAAACTAGAGTTTCCCTGCCTGTAATTATATGCACTGTAAAATTCTCTATTTGTCAGAAGAAAAAGATATGTTCTTACTACTCATGAAGAAAATCAGTGACTGCAGTAACTTCTGTACGTGTCCCGCATGATTATTTCTGGGTTTTCACTGCATTTATTGAGGCATAAAAGACAATGTGTGCAATTCTACAGAAATATCATTCCATCTACTAATGCCTCTGTTACAGTATGTACATCTATACACAGGTGATTGTTTTGCTTCGTATCTCAAAGTCCTAAAACAACACGACAACTGAAAAATATTTGCAAATGGCATAGCCTTAAGAAGATTATTGACCTTTCCTGGTGCGGTTATACTGGATATTATCTTGATAAGTCAGCTGCAAAGAGATATAGCTAAAAAGCGTGCATGATTATGTTCTGAAATTAACATTCTTGCATCTCCTTAGTCATGCATAATTCTATTGTCATATGAAAATAGACTTTCTATCACTTGAGTTTCTACCCTGTGTTTTAATTCATATATCAATGCCATGTTTCTGAAGCAGTATAAACATTAACTTAACACTGTACATAAAGTGGTAATATGTTCTAAAGAAATTGACATGCTGTAGGTGGACTGGACACTCTACATTGGCCCTTGGTGTGAGTGCGTGCATGTGTGTGCCTTCTGTGGAAGGTTGGGCGCCAGGCTGGCAACTCGACACCATAAAACTCCACTGCCAATCATGAGTGGACAGGTGATCTGCTGTGGCGACCCCTAACAGGGAAAAGCTGAAAGAAGAAGGAGAAGATATGAGCATTTATCACACAGAGACATCTTTTCACTTACTGTGTCTGTACATATAAAGTACTGCTGGTTGTGGCTTTGTAGAAGACAGCAGAATACAACAGAAATGGTCCTTCTTCACTGACCATGGATTGTCATCCAAGAAACAAATTATGCACTCATGTATAAGAGGTGAATTCCGGGGTTGTTTAAAGGATAAAAACTTCCTCTCCCTGCCTATTCAATATCCATGCAATTGTCTAAATAAGTACAGGTACAATGGGAAGGAAATCTATCATGCATCCATTTGGCAACTCATTTTCAGTATTGTTCTGGTTATACATGCTCCAATATGATGAGTTAGGAAGAAAGAACTTAGGATTTGTTTTGCTGCCTCTCCCCCATCACCACTTCAAAAGTAAGAAATGCCTATAACTACTATAGTCCTGCAATGTCAGGACCCTACTGACCTGTAGCAAAAGTATAACTGAGGCACCCACAATATCACCAATGCATGTTTATGATTATTATTATAACTTATTGTTATGTTGAGAACTATAAGTTGATTCCATAGACTAAGAAAAGGATTGTGCTGTTCTATATCTTGCTATGAACTAGTGGCATGCAGCAGATGTGTAACTAAGCACCCAAAAACTTTAACAAAGTGAGACCCATAAGTACGTTTGAGCACTATTCCAGCCATCTTACAAATGTGACAGAAGTGTGTAGTCTGAGCCACATTTGAGTCGAAGATTACTGGAGGAGAGCTCATTGTGTGCTTTCCCATTGGTAGTTTAGCTTATAAGTGTTTATTTTCATTTCTATATAAGGCTCACATTTGCACAGGTTTTTACTCTTTTAACTGGGGCTGCTTAATGTTTGGCAACTTTTGCCAGAGGTTTAGAGAGATCCTGTTGAAATCCAAAGCATCCACTGCTAAAATCAAAAATCTAAGCACTTTTGGAATTTCTTTTGCACTTTGCTGACTGTATTTTATAATTTTGCTGCCTCATCTTTCTGTTTTTTACTGTTTTTTTCTGCACTTAAAAAGCTGTTCTGTTGCTTCAAGTAGTTAGCACATAGCATACACTAGATTCAGATCTGCTGAATCTAGACTGTATTGTAACACTTGAACACTATTCCAGCCATCTTACATTTGGAGGGACCTGTCTGCACCCTTGTGGCAGAAGTGTGTAGTCTGAGCCTCATATGAGTTGGAGATTACTGGAGGAGAGCTCATTGTGTGCTTTACCATTGGTAGTCTAGCTCAAAAGTGTTTATTTTTTTTTTGTATTAAGCCTCACTTTTGAGCATATATGTGCACCACCCAGTGGGGTACAGAGTTGCCCTGTACAGACACAAACACCTTGAAAGATAATTTTCCACTAGACATCTCTTAGTGGAACTCTCCCAAGCTTCTCTGCTGCATTGTGGGCAACTCAGTTGTGCACTGAAAAGCATTGCCATAGTTCTTTTCACCCCTAGAATTGAATAGAATAAGCCCTTTGTTAATCCTACAACAGAATCTGGTCATAAAAGCCCACTCCTAAATAGTGGTTATGGTAAAAAGCTGCCATAATGGATAGTCAGCTCTTAACCATTTCTTGGCCAGCCCAATTGACATGGGCATCCTGAGGCAATGTAATAATTGCTTCATGTATACTGACAACCACATACTCTTAAAACAAACAAATACAATATGTGAGACGTAATTATCAATTATTATTATTACTATTATTATGAATGTAACTTGGGGTTTACTCCATAGGCCTCCACTGAAAATGGGTTAACCACCCAGTCGGACTATCCTGGTAAACAAATAAAAATAAATAAATAAATCATGCTATGAATTTGAAATCCATTCTCTCATGTAACAACAAACCAGACATCAAACAGATTGTCAGCACACACAAATCACCTCTCACAAAAAATAAGGTCACAAGACGTAAACCCACATATGCAGAGGTACTTATTAGAAGCCTACCAAAAGATCATAGACCTCCCAAGCACAAACCACTTGCACACAATGCAAAGCAAATAGAATCCACTACACATAATAACACACACACCAGTGTCTCAGCAAATAAGGCCCTAAGCCAAAACACTTAAAAACCAAATGTCTCGGTCATAGGCGACTCCATAGTGAGACACGCAGATGTCCCCCTCACCAGGCTGGACAAGGAGAAGGTCACGGCCAGCTGTATGGCAGCTGCCAGGATCTGTCAAATCATGCATGCACTCAAGTCACTCATAGGTTCATAGGTTCATACTAGGCTATCTGCCCTAGGGCATTTATAAGCCTAGCCAGAATGTGTTTGGCTTTCGCCACCCATTTTAAATTTATTTTGCTATGCCCTTTTTCAAGGTTAGTATACTGTGCCTCTGTCTAACAGTGACACAGAAGTGATACCCGGAGTAAACCTACGATCTCCCATCCAATCATCAAGATTCCTCTTGAAGAGAGTCAATGAGGGACTCTGCCTAACCTGGACTGGGATTTTATTCCAGAGTGAATGTCCTATTTATTTCAGTGCTGAGGTTCAAGTCTCCGGCGCATAGCTCGATGGGATTTGGATTTTCTGAGGTGCAGCATGTCCATTAATGCACAGATCGCCTCTGAACAGGTGGTATGCCACTGAGTAGAGCTGGAGTTTCTTTAACCGGCAGCATATGGCATCTGTTTGAGCCCTTTGATCCTCTTGGTGAGGTACTTTTGGGGTCTTTCCAGTTGCTGCAGGTGTCTGGTAAGGTACATCCCAAAGGGGCATTGTACTCAATTATGGGCCTGATGAGGGATGAGTAAAGTGATCTAGATGTGAATCCCTTCATGATTAGGTGGGCTATATAAAATGTTTTTCTAACCACTTTGGCCACGTGGTTGTCAAATGAGAGATTGCTATCAACTTGGGTCCCCAGGTCCCTAATTACTTCTTCTGTACTTAATGGATTACCACCTATGTGGTAATTTGTGGTTTGTTTTTGCCAAAGGCGATGACTATACACTTTTTGGCATTTAGCTTGAGGCCATGGCTCTGGCACCAGTTGTCTGTTTCTATGAGGCCCTTTTGGAGGATGCTTGTGTCGGCTGGAGAGTTATGGCGCCCAGTTGCAGTCATCTGCGAACTTGGTCAGCCACAGTCCTTCCGTGTTGGCCTGTACCAACAAGAGAGGTCCCAGGACTGAGTCTTGTGGGACACCACTTGTAACTGGTTTGGAGTCTGACATGGCTCCAGCAATTCTAACCATGTGGGTTCTGTCCTTGAGCCAGTTTGCAATCCATCTAGTGACATAGGGGTTTATATTTAAGCTGGTGAGCTTATCTATAATGCGAGGTCCAGGTAGGCTGTGTGGACCACCTCAATGGCCTTGGTGACTGTTTCAAAGAAATCAACCAGGTTTAAGAGGCAGGATCTGCCCTTAACAAAGCCGAACTGGGTAGGATCCAGTGTTTGTAAGTCCCCAATATCTTTATTTATGAGGTCCATGATGACCCTTTCCATAGCTTTGCAGACCAAGCTAGTCAGGCTTATGGGCGATAGTTTCCAGGATCCGTTGAGGCACCACCTTTATGGAGAGGGACCACTGTTGCTGCACGCCACTTATCCTGTAGTAAGGCTGAGATTGAACAGTAGTTTTATGTTTGGGTTTAGCTCTTCTTGGAGTTCATGTAGGATGCAGCCGGGACACCATCTGGTCCCATTGATGCTGTGTTTTTGCTTTGGAGGCGGCTCTTACCTGAGCATCTGAGATGTCAGGGTGCAGCACTCTGCTGGGATAGATATTTGCCCTTTGGTGGGCTGAACCTGTCAGCTAGGATGTTGGCAATGTCTGTGGGTTCGGTGTATTTTTGTCATTTTGGACTAATTCTGAGCATATCTGGGAATTACCACCCAGGTTCCTAACATAACTAAAGAAAGCCTTGTGATTATCCTTAGTGTCCTGTTGGCCTTAGACAATTTTATGTGTGCCCGTAGTTTTTGCTAATACTGATCAGTGATGCCTTATCATTTAGTAGCTTCCTCCTTCTATTGTATAGTTTGTTTATGGCTGGGGTCCACCAGACAGGGAGGATTGGGTCTTGGTTTTATTTGGGATCGATGATCCATGCATTCCTGAAGGTGTTCATAGAATGCATTTATAGAAGGATTCCACCTCAGTTTTGAGGAGTGTGAAATTTGCTTTAGACACTGTGGTTTTCTGGGCAGGGGTGAGGTCGGGATGTGAATATCCAGTGAGATTAGTTTATGGTCTGATCTTACCAGTGAGCATAGAGTCCCCATGTTGGTGATGATCAGGTCCAGTATGTTTTCCCTCTTGTGGGAGTGGTAACAGGTTGTTCCATAGCATTTGAGTTTATAAATTCTAGGAACCTTTGTTGGAGCTAGAGTAATGCTCCCAGTCTATGTTTGGGTAGTTGAAGTTGCCCAATATAATGGTGTTTGGAGAGACCTTCATATGTGGTTCCTGGGTTTGGGAGGGTGGTCTGTAGCAGGCTATAAACTGGAAGGCAGTTTTACCCACTGTTAGTTGCACATGGATAGTCTCTGATGCTGCCACCAACCTGGAGGTGTGGGTATCTTTGATGAATATCGTTTGTGGTTCGTCCAAGTTTAGCATGGTATGAGGTATAACCTGGTAGTGCTGGGGTGCTCTCGGGAGCCCTGAACCAGGTTTCTGTTACTGCACAGATATCGATGTTCTCCATGCTAAGGAGAGTGCTTGCATCTTGAGGTTTAGACTTCTGGCGTTGAGTAGCATTACTCTTAGTTTCTTATCCCTTGTGATACCTATGGAGGTGGGTTTGTCTTTTGAGCCTTGCCTAAAAAAGGCACTATGGGGGTAGCAAGAGCCACAGCAATTACTGTTATGACTCTGTCATATTACATGTTGGAGTGAATGACTTGAGACATACCTCTCTAGGTTATATGAAAAGACATGTGACTGAACTTTCAGATTATGTATCCCGGGCAGGTATGTCCCTAGCCCTAAGCAGCATTCTACTTTCACCCAGAATGATGCCACAATATAGACAAAAAATGATTGACTTCAAAAATAGGCTGAGCTTCTGGTGTCAGTCGAGGGGGATCCAGTATCTGTTAGCCTAGGAAAACATGGTCAACAGACCAAGCTGCTTTGCCAGGGATGGTCTTCACCTGTCTAGTCTAGGCTTTCAGATACTGGCAAAGACACTTGCCTTCCCCATACTGCTTTTTTTAGGTAATGTCAAAACAACAAAATTCCTGATGTAAAAAAAATCCACTTGAGACAAACTCAAGGTTATACTGCTTAATGCTAGGAGCCTAAACAGGAAACTGCACTCCCTGGAAGCCTTCCTCACCTTAGAAAATGCTGACGACTGTGCAGTCACTGAGACATAGGTCAAGGCCTTAGGGAGCACCCCAGCCATGCAAGGCTGCAATGCCTTCTACACATTTACCCCAAAACAAGCCTGGAAGAACCAAAGGTTGAGGATTATCCCTCTTCATTAAACCCAAATACACCTCAAGACTGGTTAAAAAGTATGACTCTTTTGAGTTACTCCAGGTCCAACTAACTATAGGTAAAACACCCTTCCACATCATTGCCAGCTACAGGTCACTTGTCATAAACCAAGACAAGCATGCTGCCTACCTGGACTTGCTAGACTCACTCACTGTACAGCTAAACAATTTGGTCATGGGAGATTTCAACTATCCTTCCCTTGATTGGTTGACATACTCAAGCACAAACATGCTTGCCCTGAGGTTCCTGGACTTTGTCAATACAAATGCTCTGGAGCAGTTAATCTGCACCCCCACAAGGGGCTCATGTGTCCTGGACTTGGTACTCACCAACATGGAGGGGTCACTGCACTACCCTCTGTGTGTTGCCCTCCCTGGTAAAGTCAGACCATAAATCTGTCTTGTCTGAAGTAATGATCAGACCTGACACCCCCACAGGAGCAAGACAACTGAAATATTTCTCCAAAGCAAACTACATCCTAGTAAGTGATGGTATAAAAAGTTTCAAACCTCCTGTGAACAGAGCCAGCAATGAATCCTTTGCAGAGGAGTACACAAATGCTCTGTACAACCAGTTAAACAACTGTATAATTTTATTTATTTATTTTTATTTATTTTACATTTGTTTACCGGGATAGTCTGACTGGACACATGTCCATTTACAGCGGAGGCCCGGGGAGAAAAGCTCAACATTCAGTACAGAAAAACAAATAGCTGATCAATATGATAACAATATGATCATCTATACAGAAGCAAAAAATTGACAATAGATAACAATACAACTTTTGATACAAAAAACAAAATTTGACACTATATAAAAAAAAATACAACTTTCGATACAGAAACAGAAACTGACACTAGATAAGCATTATACCTGACTACAGAGACAGACAGAGACTACTTAAATAATTTAGTGTAAGTTTAGCATGAGCTAGTATAACTATTAGAAACTTGAGCAGACAATAAAATTCCTGATACTGTAGAAAAATTACAGTAGGTATAATTGGATATGAAGCTATCTGGGGTGGTAAAACAGTGAAGGTTAGGTAATGCATGGACATAGCCAGGAATTCATTAAGTGTAATTTAAGTAAGTTTTTCAACAGCGTAATAGTTGAGGCAGAAGATAAAGCAGGGGAAGGTTATTCCAGGATTTAGCTACATTATGGGAGAATAGTGCTTTACCTGCAGTGTTGTTAGCCTTAGAGATACAAAGGAGTGATTTGTCAGTGAAGCGAAGGGGACGATTTGATTTGTAGGGTGTGAGTAGGTGACATAGTGCTGGTGTTCTATCGGGATGTCTCACAATATTGTAGGCAATGATTAGTTGATGGTAATTGAGTAGTTGGGGGAATTCTAGCCATTGTAGTTCCTTTAGAGCCTGACAGGGATGGGTTCTGAAGGTGTAGTTATTAGTGAACTTGGCAATTTTGTTGTAACATGTCACACGTCTAGCAAGATCATGTTTTCTGATATCAATAAGGACTGGTGTCGCATACATTAAAGTGGACAATAGATGGGTTTGGGCTCGGGAGATTCTCACTTGTTTTGAGAGAAAGTTTTTGTGTCTGTAGAGTGTTCCCATTTTTTATGGACTTTTTTGATGGTTTATGAAATGTGGACATCAAACTGTAGGCTTTTGTCAATTTCTACACCCAGGAGTTTGGTGTGATCAGAGGGGGTGATGATAGCATCATTTTTGGAAGTGATTGAGAAGGACAGAGAGGTAGGAATAGATTTGTTGGGGGTGAAAAGAACCAATTTAGTCTTTTTGGGATTAAGGATAAGTTGGATCTGAGTAATCCAACTTTCCACTAAGCTAAAGGAATCCTGAGCGAGTTGTTGTAACATGGTAAGTGAGGGTGCACAGCAGATAGGAGTTGACTTGTCTGCATACTATATGAGTGTAGAAGGGTGGGTGGAGGTATGAAGATTGTTAGTGAAAATTGAGAAAAGAAGAGGACCTAATATAGAGCCTTGTGGTACACCTATGGTTGTTGGGAGTAGAGGAGACACTATACCTTGCCACTGGACAGCCTGCTGCCTATCTGACAGATAATTATTAAACCAGGCAATAGTTGGAGGGGCAAAGGCTAGAGAGGCAAGGGTGTCTAGAAGTAGGGAGTGTGAGACCATGTCAAATGCTTTCAAGAGGTCTAAAAATAAAGCAAATACAAGTTGTTGTTGTTTCTGTGTTGGTTTACCAGGTTAGTAAAAGAGAGAAGAGCAGTTGTTGTGCTATGGTGTTGCCGAAAGCCATGTTGTGTGGAGGAGAGAAGATTGTGTGAGTTTAGAAAATTCATTACTTGAGAGTAGATACATTTTTCGAGTAGTTTAGATAGAGGGGATAGAATCGCAATTGGATGATAATTAGAGAAATAATAAGAATTACCACCTTTGTGAAGTGGAATAATATATGAAACTTTCCATAGTTGAGGGATGTAGGCTTCCTGTATGGAGCAATTGATAAGGATGGATACAGGGTAAGATGTGGACTCAGAAGCTACTTTTAGGAAGTTATCAAGTAGATTCTCTGCAGCAAGGGAGGTAGGCTTCAGTTTTAGGAGGAGTTTTTTAATGGTAGAGGTAGGAACAAATGAGAGAGTAAAGGAGGGGATGTTATTGGGGTATTTTGTTGGGATATCTGAAAGTTTGTTTTTGGATAGTTGGGAGGATAAAGTCAGGATAGATTCTGTAAAGTGTTAATTAAATTGGGAGGCTTGTCTTTGGTATTGTTGGTGGAGGTGGGAGTTGGAGTGGTGGTTTTACCTGGTTTTAACAGTGAGTTGATAGTATGCCAAAACCTTTGAGGGTCTTTTGAGTGATTATTTTGGGCAGCAATGAAATAATTCTGTTTACCCAATTTGGTTTGTGTCTTGGCCTGATTTCTGAGCTGTTGGTAGTTTTGTTTGGATAGGCTAGAGTTTTCTCTTTTCCACATTTTCCAAGCCTTGTCTCTAGACTTCAGTAGGGCTCTTGTGTCCCTACTTAGCCATGGTGCGTAGTTTGTCTTAACTCTAACTTTCCTAATGAGTGTGACTAAATTTAGGACATCAATGAAAATGCTATTAAAGTAGTCGACGGT
Source organism: Protopterus annectens (assembly GCF_019279795.1). Taxonomy (NCBI): domain Eukaryota; kingdom Metazoa; phylum Chordata; order Ceratodontiformes; family Protopteridae; genus Protopterus; species Protopterus annectens. The sequence continues at coordinate 1,090,722,560 of NC_056726.1, forward strand.
CTGGTCTAAACTTAGGGTTTTAAGTGGTTCCCAGTTACATTGTTTTAGAATGGAGTTAAGATCCTGTATATTTAGTTTGAGGTCATCTCTGACTTCTCTAAAAGCTATGGGCTTAGCTAAGTTGGTGCGTTTACGAAGGAGGACTGTGGGGAGATGGTCACTTAGAGTGTCTGGTAGCCATCCTGTCTGGTAGTTTTGTTTGGGGCAACTGACTAGCATCCAGTCTAGTATAGATTGTTTTTTTTTTTTTTTTTTTATCTATTCTAGTGGGTTTTTGGATGAGTTGGGAAAAAACAAAGAGACTGATGTGGTTAGTGGGGTTGTTAGAGTTATATGCTAACCAGTCAGTATTTAGGTCACCTAGTAGGATGGTTTCCTGTGGAAGATTATCTGTAATCCAGTGTAGGATTTATTCAATGGTGGGGGAGTTATTTCCTGGGGGAATGTAACAGCAGAGTATATTGATTTTTATGGTGTTGTTTATATATAGGACTGAGCCTAAGATTTCAGCATTTTGAAATTTAGGTAAAGGGGTCTGTAGGGGTTTTATGTTGAGTTTACTTTTAAAGAGGATAGCAATTCCACCTCTCTTCTTGCTTACTCTATCCTGTCTTAATATATTATAGCCTGATGGAAGGATTTCCTCATCTTGGGTGTTTGGTTTTAGCCAGGTCTCAGTAGTGGTTAGTACGTCTGGGGAGTAGTGGGCTATAAATGCATGTAGGTCAGGAAGATTGTTAGATATACTCCTAGTGTTGATATTAAGTATCAATAGGTCAGAGGTTTGCTTGATTCATAGTAGAGTGTTAAGTGGTCCTGGGTTTTTGTGTATATCTCCTGAAGTGAGTAGTTTCTTTGTGATAAACAGAATATATTTAATAGTGTGTGATACTTCTATGTTGGATCTAAGTGATATTTTTCTAGTGTAAGAAGTGGTAATGTGAAGCTTATATATGTGTAGTACTGAGTTGTCTTTAAATAATGTGGCAGTGATAGGGAAATCTGAGGGTGTGTTTTATTTTGTGTAAGTGTGTGTTATATGAAATGCAATGTTTTCTAATGTTGTGTTAGTATGAATGTTTGTGATGTAGATTAGGTATGTGAGTGTAAAACAAAGAATTCCTAGTCTGAGATCCATTTTTTGAGCGAGTGGTGGTTGGATATTGTTGGTTGTGTGGTTTGAGTGTGGAGGGAAGAGTGAGGGTATGCTGGTAGGTATGTGACTGGATTAAAACCAGATCTTCCTGAAAAAGCAAGCCACCCTGGTGGACCTCAAGAATAAATATCTTATACAACAAAATGAAAAAATGATATCTAAGTACAAGAGGGGATTTATTCAGCAGAGGGAGAATACCCTCCACATCTTGAGCAAACAAATCAGATTTCTTGTAAAGTCCTCTAAAGCTAGTCAGAGGCTAAACTAGCATCCCTAGCTAAGGATAATCATAAGGAATTCTTTAGCTACATTGGAAATCTAAAAGGGAATGCACAGCTATGTGCCGAACTTATAGTGGACTGTACCACTCATACTGATACCAAGGAAATTGCCAACCTGCTATCTGACAGATCTGGTGCAAACTACTCCCCCCTGTCCCCACCAGCCATACCTCAAAGCATACCTGACACCAGTCCTCTACCTAGTATCTCCAAAGAGCAGGTCATATCCATGCTCTCCAAGTCCATAAACACAGCCTCTATGGGACCAGATAACATCCCAGGCGGCTTACTAAACAATCTAAAACAAAACCTAGTGGAACCACTTGGCACTCACTTTAATCACAGCCTGAGCACTGTCTTTGTTCCAGCAGAGTGGAAAACAGCAACAGTAATCCCCTTGCACAAATGGAGTCCATCAACTGACCCTGGGAACTATAGACCCTAACTAGCCTTATCTGCAATGCCATGGAAAGAGTCATTATGGACCTTATCAACAAGGATATAGGCAACTTTCAGACTCTTGACCTAACCAAGTCTGGCTTTGTTAAGGAAAGATTATGCCCATTAAACCTAGCGAACTTCTTCAAGAATGTCACCAAAGCCCTGGATGAAAGTAAGACAATGCATACCATATATCTTGATTTAGCCAAGGTTTCTGACACAATCCCCCACTCAGGTATCATTGAAAAACTCCCCCAGCTGGGGATTAACCCATACATCACTAGATGGGTAGCCAACTGGCTCACTGAGAGAATGCATACTGTCAAAGTTGGGAATTCCACCTCTATCAGTAGAGGTTACCAGTGATGTACAACAAGTATCTGTGCTGGGCCCTCTACTGTTTGGAATCTATTTCTCAGAAGTCCAGGCAAAAGTAGACAGACTGTTGCTTACTAAGTTCACAGATGATTGCAAAGTGGGCACAATCATTGAGTCCCCCAATGATGTTAGCATATTACAAAAGAACCTAACACATACAAACGATTGGTGCCAAACCCACAACCTAAAACTAAATGCAAAAAAGTGCATTATTATCTCCTTTGTCAAAGAAGAAGTCCCAGCAAATTACAATAGTGACAGCACCTCTCTAAGCTCTAACCCAGTGGTGCAAGCTTTGGGAATACAGGTTGATAGCAACATAAACTTCGATCACCATGTGTCCACACGGGTAAAGAAAGCCTTCGACATTGTGCATCTCATAAGTAAGGGCATCGCATCCAAGACTAGGGATATTATAACACCTCTTTACTCAATCCTCATCAGACCACTAATAGAGTACAAAGCTCCTTTTTGCATGTACCTCACCAGATGCCTGCAACAGCTGGAGAGACCACAGAGGTTTCTCACCAGGAAAATTCAGGGTCTCCAAATCATGACTTACATGGAAAGATTGAAAGTCTTGTCATGTACTCTGTATCATACAAGTTGCTGAGAGGCGACTTGTGCCTGGCCTACAGAGCAGTGTCTGACCCTGCCCTAATGGGAATGCTGCACATCCATAAATCAAATGGAACAAGAGTCACTCCAGGGACCTCAACCTAGCCTGTGACATTAACAGAACATGCTGGAGAGACAGCTATATCTCCCTGAGATTGCCGCTCTTCTGGAATAAACTTCCAATTCATATGAAACAGAGCTCCTCAATGATCCTATTTAATCAAAACCTAGACAATTGGATGTGAGATCTTAAATTCACCCCACAGGTAGCACCTATATCCCTCATGGACAGGGCAGTCAGTGTTGATCATAGACTCGCTCAACAAATAATGACTATCTAACCATGGCCAACTAGGGAACATGGGTATAACATAGCTAGGCTTGTAAAGGCCCTAGGGCCATTAGCCTAGTAACATCCTATGAACCTATGAACCTATAAAGGGAAAGGGACCCTCTTCAAGAGTTTATTATATAAATATGCTGCTCTCCAGGATCTTAGCAATGTGCAACAGAGGTGTTATTAAGGTGGGTCTATATTATATTGTCGAAAAGACAAGTCAGCGAATGGCACTTATATTGAAAATACAATCAATGAACTGTTCATAGTGAGATTGTGGTACAGTGAAGATCGAAAAATTTGCCCTTTTCTCACTGTAGTGCGATCTTGGAGTTGGTATATATAATTAGTGGGGGAGTGCAGCCCCTCACAAGAGAGAATTCACTGAACGGCATTTTTGATGTAAGTGACATTTGCTGACCTGTCTTTTCAATAATATAGTATAGACCCTATTAATGTACCTGACATGTCAGTATCATGTGAATCAAAAGTACACCATGTTACACCCCCCTTTCTTAATTTTTCAGGGATTCCTTGTTTTCTATGACAGTCTCAAAACTGTGGAACATGTGCCCCTCACAGTTCATAGGTAAGTTCTAGGCAATCAGTCTGGAGACCAATGAAAGTCTAGCCAAAAAAAAGTATTTGAAAGTTTTCTCCAACCTCATGAAGGGCAAGACAAGACAGAACAGGGAGAATCTGAGGCTGCCCATTCGATTGTCTAGGTTCACCTTTAAGGTGGCATGGGCACTAATCTACTTGACATATACAGGAAGTTTGTTCCAGAGGTGAGGAATATGTTGGAATATGAATTTAACACACCACCATGACTTATTTCTCTATTGATGAAGGTTTAGTTCCTTTAACCAGATATTTTGAGGTACCATTTGTAAAGTGAAGTAAAAGAAGGTCGAGGAAGGTTGGATCTTTCATAGCTCAAAAGTCTAGACATAGATCTCCGTGAAGGAGTCCATAAGAGACTGGGTATAGAAAGACAGAGGGCTGTCAGACTCTCCTGATAATTATGATTTTTGATGTCACTGATGATCGTTTTAGTTATGAATCACTGAGATCTCTCAAGTTGACTGATATCTTAGACAAAGACATGCCAAGAGGTGAATTGTATTCAATGATGGCACTGATGAAATACGAGTAAAGTAGAATTAAGACTTCTTTGGATCTAGAGGTGATGCCTTTGGAAATTAGATAAGCTGGATAAAAGGCTTTCCAAGCTACAGCAGAGACATGATGGTCATATGGCAAAGAATCATCAATAAGAGTGTCTAGATCACATACAACAGAGTTTGATTGGAAGGTGTTTGTCACCGATATTGCATGTGAAAATGTTTTGTTTACCAAACTATCCATAAAGTACACTTCAAGAAAACTCTTCATGCCCTACTTTTCTCAAACTGGATCTATTCACATCACAGTGGAATCACTTACAATTTCCCAAATGTTACAACTTTCCCTCAGTACTTCCTGTGTGCTATTTTGATAATTTCTTATGTATCGCTATGCTATGAACTCCCTTTTTTTGATAAATCAACTTTTTGATTTGACTTATTCACTTACAGTACCATAACTCATTTACCAGTCTTCCCATTTCTTATTTTTTCATTATACTAATTGATGTTTTCAAGCAATTACTCACTCCCCATAACTTTACATTGCTGCCCATTTCTAACTTCAAAATTCTTTTCTATTACTAGTTGCTTCTTTTTATTTCCAAGACTTTCTTTTGCAGCTGATATAGTCTAAATGCTTCCATTCATACCCTACCTTTTGTATGTTGCTTATCATATCTGTATATAACAGCTATTTATAGAGACATGATTCTCCCAATATAGATTTTTTTATCCTTGGTAGTGAAGATCAATTTGCTATCATAATCTGATACAGTTTTTGTATAAGTTTCTGTGTTGCTACTGTTATTCATGTAAATGGATGTTTTTATTGTTTTAATTCTTGTTGCAGTTTTAGTTAGCTAGCTACCTAGTTTCATGACATAACATCTACTACAGAGCTCCTCTTCCTGAGTCTCTGGTGAAACTGGTTATACCCCATTCAGAACACTTGGTAAACAAATTTAAAATAATTATAGTGGTTTCAGAGCTACCTTGATGGTAGGTCCCACATAGTCATATGGAAATAATTGATCTTGCTACCTCAACCAGTACTTCTAGGTGTTCTTCAATGATCAGCTTCGGCTCTCTCCTCTTCAGTATTTAAGCAAATAATACAATACCCCACTATCACCCTGGCAGCCTCATACAGAGAATGGGTGCATTATACTTGCCACTCAGTATTCTCAGAACTGCAAATTATGCTTGGTCTAACTTCATACAGGTCCAGACTGCCTCAGTCTCAGTGCCAAAAAACAAAAACAACATGTATGTTTTATTCCAGCAGTGCTGATCTTCCCAGTGTATGCCAAATTCAAATACCTTCCAGTCACAAGCCCTCCTGCAAAGCTGTGTATTTTGCCAAACTCATAGGTGTCACATTAGATCAAGAGTTAAAATCTGCCTACTTTTTTATAAAAAAAAATAACTAATATGTCACAGTTATAATCATGCATGCATACAAATATTTCAAGCACTGGCATTAATGCCTTCCTACCCTTTTGATATATCAAAACACTTGTTCCCATAATATTTGTCTAGGCTGTTCTTAAAAATATTTATATTAGAGCTACCTTTATTGTAATTTGGTAGTCTGTTCCATGCATTAGCTGCTCTCTCAGATAACTAATCAGTACACTTCTCATTCCTATAGAATCTTCTATATAGGTTGTCTGATGATTCTCTGGTACTTTTATATAACCCCAAACAGTCCCAGTGGTGGTTGTCTATCTCCCTAGGATGGACGATGCTGCAGCAACTACTCAATCCCACATTCCATGCCCAAATCTTATAAGTACCTCAACCAAGAATCAAACTCAGGATGCCTGTGGTAAAGTTAGTTTTTTTTTTACCCTCTGTGTCATGTAGGGTTACCACCTGCCCCTCTTTGCGAGGGACAGTCCCACTTTGGGCAGTTGTGTCCTGTGAAAAAACTTAACAAACGGCAAATGTCCTGACATTTTAAAACAAAATATGTTTCTTAAGTTGTTTTTAATAGTTGCATGAAACAGTTATTTTGTATCTGAAACACATAAATATTATATGAAGTAGCACAAGCAACTCAAATGCTACAAAATAAGCTTTTATTTTGGCAAAAAAGTGAAGTTCTGTCCTTTGTGCTGGCTGTGGGTATGTTATGCCCTGCAAAATCTCACATTTCTACAAAAAATGTCCCACTTTGGGCATTTGAAAAGGTGGCAACCCTAGTGTCATGGAGCTGGCAGTAGTGGTGGAAAATTGTCAATGCAACAACATGCCAGAACTAACAGCATTGTCATTGTAGCAACATACAAGAACTGAGATTATTGTCATTGTAATAACCATTGTAGCAATATACAAGAACAGGGAACACTGCCATTGTAACAACATACAAGAACTAAGAGCATTTTCATTGTAACATACAAGAAATGAGATTGTTGTCACTGTAACAACATACAAGAACTGAGAGAATTGTGATTGTAACAACATATAAGAATTGAGAACATTGTCATCTTAACAACATAAGAACTGAGAGCATTGCCTTTGTAACAACATACAAGAACTGAGAACATTGTCATTGTACATACAAGATCTGAGAACACTGTCATTGTAACATCATACAAGAATGAGAAGGATCACAGAACAGGGCAAATCCAATCCTGTTTTATTATGAAAGGAGTGAAGACACTATACTTGTCACAGGTACCCTGAGTTGTAAGATCATATGGAAACTCATTACAGCAAAAGTCAAGATGTTAGCAAAGAAACTAAAATGTTCTAAGAAGCAGATTCTTCACTTTTCATATCCTGTGCAGACTGAGATGTTTGGGACATACTTCACCATTACCCATTTTATTTTCTCATTTCATTTATTTATGTGTGTGTGTGTGTGTGTGTGTGTGTGTGTGTGTGTGTGTGCGTGCGTGCGTGCGTGCGTGCGTGTGTGCGTGCGTGCGTGTGTGTGTGTGTGTTTTGCATTTTATTTACTAGATAGGTCCCACCATGCCATTGGCTTGAGTACATACAGTCTGGGATTCATAATGCTCTACACAATTCTGTTTCTATCAGGGCTGCTCAGTGCATTCTGAGGGAGAGATTCAGAGGTCATTGTAATGCTACAACAGTAACAGGACTCCAACATGTAATGCTACAGCAATCTCACTGATAAAAGTCAAATGCAAATGCAGCAATCCTGGGGCACGGATAATGCAAATTAGCCATGTAAATTTTCCCAGAACTGTTCTCCAGAATAGAAATAGCATGCCAGAGTGATTCAACAACCAGCTCTACATCTCTGTTTAGGGAGTGAATTGTTAAAATATTTTAATGGCAGGCACAGGACTGTTAGTATCACAACAGGTAAGTACTACAAAGCCATTTATGTGTGTGCATGCATGTGTGTGCATGTGCGTGTGTGTGTGTGTGTGTGTGTGTGTGTGTGTGTGTGTGTGTGTGTGTGTGTGTGTGTGTGTGTGTGTGTGTGTGTGTGTGTGTGTGTGTGTGTATGGGGGTGTGACACACCCGCATGTTTGCATATGTTTATGGAATGCTGCATGGGCTAGTTGGCATGATTTCTTTTACCTGTACTGTGTTGGATTCAACGGCACAATAAGGAGCTGCTAATGAGATTTGTTAAATTCATTTTTTTCAATACTGTATCACATTCTCTTGCCACCACAGCACTTCTAGGTCACAGCAACAAAATCTTAATGACACTAATGTGATTTTTGCTATGAATCCCACTCACTATTTTATAAAACTGAAAAACATGCCCATTTATATCCCGGTAACTGTTAAACAATTCAGAAGCATGTAGTACCATCAGATTTTATTTAAGAATATGAATCTGTACAGTGTAGTATTTCCTTCTTTCAGATTCCAAAGATCTGAGAAACCTAAAGTAATTTTTCTGCATCAGCATGTACTTATGTTAACAAGGTAGTTTTAGTAACTCAAAGTTCACCATAAAGACACTCCTTAAGTTAAAACTCATTTTATTCATTGTTGTTTCAAACCTTTGCTTAAAGTTTAGAAAGAATTAAGAAAATAAAGTAAATAGAAATACTGCTTTACAAGATTTTATACACAGCTCACTCTCAGAGTATTCTAATGTCTGGATACAGCACAGTTTGTTCCATGTTTTAATTTTTCCAGTGGAGCTTAGTTTTGGCCTTCCAAAGTTCCAGTGTTGCATAGTTTAGTTCTTCAAGACTATTCTAGACTAAAAGCACAAACAATTATTAAGAAATGTGTTCCAGTACAATTTGTACTCCTAAGTTGTTTATTTATTTATTTATTTTACTTAGATACTACACTTGATCTTAGCCAAACAGCTAGTCTTGTTGCTTAAATCCTCGTTTGTTCTGCTCCTTGTTTCTGTCTAGATGTACCACACTGTTCCATTAGGTATCAGCATAAATCCAGGGACTGGATGTTTTAAATCATGAAACCTAAAGTTATTCATTGGTTTGAAAAAAAGAGAGAATGGAGCTCTACAGAGTGAACACAATGCTCAACACCAGCCATTTTGAGCCTAGCCAAGATCCCCAAATAAAGTTGGAAATGTAATGGTTCCCAAATGTTTTGTGGGGATGTGTATACTTGGGCAGGGTAGTCAACCATTTACAAGCTTCTTCTCTCTAGAAGGGACATTGGTAGTAGACCAGGGCATATTTGTAGCTCCTCATCCAGTCGTCCAGGTTCTGCTTGAATAAATGCAGGGAATAACTCTGCTTCACATGGATGGGACACATGTTTCAAAGAAAGGGGAGCCTCTGGGACACATATCTATCCCTCTAGCATGTTTCTTTTGAGATTTAGACCCTAGTTTGGGTGCTCAGACTCTAGGTGTTTTATGAATTAGGGACAGATTTGAGGAAGCTTTGTAGGCTAGGTATAGATTTCTTTTCAGAAGCCTATAGGAGACCAAGTATAGGGACAATGATTTGAGGCAGTCTGCATAGGACTTGCTTTCTCCCCCAAGAATTCTTTTTGTAAGAAATCTCTGATGATGATCCAGTTCTTGCATATACCTAGTCAGGTACATACCAGTAGAGACATAGTACTTAGTGATTGCTCTTATGGGGGCAGAGTACAATGGGACAATGACTCGTTTGGACCTAGATGTCATACCTTTAGTTAAATTTGTGCAACATGGAATGATTTCTAACTGTCTTCACAAATCCTAATCTCAGTCCTCACCTATACAATATTCTGATGACTCCACTATCATCTGCACATCTGATAATCCTTCACATCTTCACGCTATCACCCAAAACTCCTTTAACTCCATTGAAAAGTGGCTATCTGATAATCAACCCCAAAGAACTAAACTTCTCCAATTTCCCAAAATCTCACTCTCATCTTAAATCTTTCTTAACTATTACATCCCTTGACAACACCTTAATAGAAGTAGAAACTCACACCAAGCTCCTGGCTATCATCATTGATGATCAACTAAAATTTGATCTACATGTTCAAAATTGTATAAAAATCTCTCCAAAAATTAGGTATCCTCTACAGAAACAAAAAAATCCCTTAGCAATGACTCCAGACTCTTCCTTGCTAATGCTTTTCTTCTTCCCACTCTACTCTGTGCCTCTCCTATCTTAAGCAACCTACAATCCTCCCTAATATCAAAACATGTGTACTCCAGCTGTGCAGGGCTATAATGTATTGAGCACATTTAGACCATGTACTATTCAGAAAGGGAAAAAAGGTGGAGCTGTCTCAATATTCATCCAAAAGAGACTCACATTAAGGCTTGTAAAGCAGAATGATGCCCTAGTGCTTCTTCATGACCACTTCAACATCAACAAAGTTCTTTACTATATTCTAGCTAGCTACTGAATGCCCTTTGTGACCGAGGAATGCCATAGCTCCTGCTTACAAGAACTGGAGTCACCCAATACCTTCTTCCTGGCTGACTTCAACTACCTAGCTATAAGAAACATATACCACCACTAGATAGCAAGTTCAGAGATTCCCATACTTTGTTAACACAAGTGCACTGGATGAACCAGTCAGAGTACGCACTAGAGAAACAACATCCTTGACCTTGTCCTCACAAATATAGGGGAGTTATGCTGCTTCCCTTGTGTAGCATCACCACTCATCAGGTTTGACCAGAAAGTAGTTTCTTTTGAAAAAAAAAGCTAAAATCTGAGATCTCTGCTGCCTCTGTAACTTTTAGAAATTTCTCCAAGGCAAACTTCCTACTTCTAAGTGATACATTGGCAAGTTTTAAATCCCCCATCCCAACTCAGAAAACTCTACTGCTTTTTTGGAAATGTACACCACTAACGTATATCAGCATGATAACAACTGCATAGATGCAGCTTTATCCAGTAAAAACAAGCACAGAGCAAATCTTAAAAACAAACCTCTGTGGTGGAACCAAAATTTCAGTAAACTTTGTAACAAAAGGAAGAAAACTGTGGTCAGAAATAAGAGCAACACCCAACATGTTAGAAATCCCATCATTAAATTAAATAACTCAGGAATCTAATTATAACCACCAAGGCCAGATTTGAGGCAAAAATGGTCACATAGGCCAAGGACAACCACAAGGCATTATTCAGCTATACTGGTAACTCAAAAGCACTAGGTAGCAGTGTGCTGAGCTGATTGAGAATCACACCATCTATACTGCGTTGGAGGCATTATAGACCCACAGAGCTGGAGTACTCTGCACTAATTTAAACAAGTCACTACAGGTAAGGAGAGCTAGCAGGGAGTGGATGTCCTACCACAAAAACACAGGAAAGTTAGGGAAACGAAGGGAAGAAATCAAATGGCATCATGGAAGTACTGAATTGAGAAAACTAAAGCATTTAGACAAAAAAACTCACTGTTAGAAGACTATAGAAGTGGGAATAGATCAACAAAAATATTCAGAAAGATAGATGTGATAAAAGCAATGCAGATTATCAAAACAAATTAGAATCTTTTGTGCACTATCACCAATAATAAACTAAAGATATCAGCAAAAGCAGAAAAACTTAGAAAATAAACAGATAAATATAAAGGAAAAGTACTAAATAAGCAATTTATCGATGACCCAAATTTTTTTTATAGAAAATTGGGAAACAAGGAAAAAGGAATTGAAACACCACCAAAAATAAGAAAACAGATATATTTTGGAGAAATATCTATGAAGATCCTGTGGAACATAACAAAGATGCTGAATGGAGAGAAGTAAAAGAAAGAATAAGAAGTTCAAATGTACAGGATATGAAATGGGATTAAGTAAAGGCCAGACAGATTGAAACAAAGTTAAGAAAAGCTCCTAATTGGAAAACCCCAGGTCCAGATGCCGTACTTAACTTCTGGCTAGAAGTATTAACATCTTTACATGAAGATTTAGCCATGAGTAAGAAGAATTTATATACACACCCCAAACAGACACCAACCTGATTAACAATAGGAAAAACAATACTTCTGTTTAACTCACTCACTCCAATGGAGCTCAGGAAGTTTGTTCTGTAACTTCCAGTGGGCGGAGCCTAAGCCTTTTGACAGAATGAAATTATGTCCTCACATTTCAAACAAATGTTCATATATCTGGAACCATAGGGATTATGAAAGAAATATAAATGGCAAATCCTTCAGCACAAACTATTTTTATAGTGGTCGTGTTCTTTAGGTTCTAGGTCTTAAAATGAATTTTGCAGTTCACAGTAAATATACAGCAACTATTACATTTGTCATAGTTTGTAAACAACTTACAATAACTCAGCAACCACTCGAGTTACACACATACTGTCAGCAGCATTTTATTCATCTAGCTGAGACCTTTCATATAAGTCTAAGGAGTTCTGTCAGTGTTATTTGGTTGCTTAGAGAAATATGTGAAAATTATAGCTATAAAAATTAATATCATGAAAAAACAGTTAATATCTCTTTAACCACACTAGGCAGAGGTCAAATATTAATGCAGTTGAGTTTGCCATTGTTTAAGCTTTAAGATGAAATCTTTTAAAACCTTGAACATAGCATGGTTTTGGAATTATTGTTGCAAATATGAACAAGCAATATTTTACACTTAGGGGAGACAGTAGGAGTTAACTACAGATGTACCTGGAGGCATCACTCAGATGTAATGAGTTAAGAGCAAACATGCAATCTATCCTAAATACTATAGACCAATAACTTGCCTTCTAACGATGTATAAACTATACACTGTAATTGATGCCGACAGAGTTTATAGTATTTTAGAAGAAAATTTAATCATGGCAATAGAACAAAAAGGTAAAAGAAAGTTTGATGGAACAAAGCATAATGTTCTGTTAAATAAATTCATAATGGAGAACTGTAAAAAGGGAGTAGAATCTAATTATGGCATGAATAGACTACAAAAAAGTATTTGACAGCATTGTACATTCATGGATAAAAGAGTGCTTAAAAATATACAAGATACACCCTGTACTGATCAATTACATTACAGCGACCATGAAGCATTGGCAAACCACTTTGCAGTCAAGACATGATAAAGAACAAATTATTATTCCAGGGATAAAAATTCAAAGGAGGATATTGCAGGGTGGCTGTTTGTTACCACTGCTCTTTTGTCTTGCCCTTAACCCATTAAGCTGTCATAGCTACAATTTGGAAACCCAGAAAACAAGAAAGTGTAAAGACTTCTCTTCTTCTTTTGTGGATGATTTAAAAATGTAAAGCTCATCAGATGAGGAACTGAAAGCACAACTGCAAGTTGTTAAAACTTTTTCAGACAAGATAAGAATGTTATTTGGTCTCGATAAATGTGCAAAAGCAACCTTTAAAGCAGGAAAGCTGCAGCATCAAGAAAACATCAGCCTGGGACATAAATGTGAAATAAAAGAACTTGAGCAAGATGGAATGTATAAATACTTGGGAACTGATGAGGGATCAACAATAAAATGTGAACAAATGTGAATAAACCTTAATAAGGAATATTTTAGAAGACTAAAATTAATATTGAAAACAGCACTGACACCTAGAAGCAAAGTCCAAGCTATAAACCAATTTGCTCTTCATGTCCTTACAGTTTTGGAGTGATTGACTGGCTCCAAAAGGAGTTGGATCAGTTGGACAGGAAAACAAGAAGGATGCTTCATACTTATTAAATGATTTATAAAAAAATCAATATATACCAAGACATTATGCTCCCCATTCTGAAGGAGGTATGTACCTCCTCGAAATTAATTAAATATATAGATTTGCAATCGTAGGACTGCATATGTATCTGCTGACCTCACAAGACCCAAACATAATGAAAGTTTTAAAACATGAGGAGAATAAGTCTGAGATGACTTCCCTGCTTAGTTTAGCAGAAGTATATCAGTATCAAGCAGGAATGGAAATCAAACCAGACATAGGAAAAAAATCATTCAGCAACTGAATGTGCCAAAAAAACAAAAGAAATAATATAAGGTGAAGGATCAGATGAAAAAGCAAGAAATGTGGAAAATGCATAAATATAGTGGCAAGTAAGGAAAACTCTTGGAACAACCTCATGTTGATCAGGATCAAATGCAGGAATATTAAGGAGAGGTAAACCAAAAGACAAAAGGTTAATATTGGTGGACCAAGATAGTGGACTACATACACGTTGGTTTACAAAGCCCACTGAACATGTGGGAGAAACAGACAAATGTAGGTTTTGTAAAACAGAAGTGGAAAAAGTCACACAACTTGTTGCTGGTTGTGATATACTAATGGCAGAAGGACTGTATACTCAAAGGCATAATAATCTGGTAAGACTGTTCCACTGGGAATTGTGCAAATATATATAATACCGAAGTAGCTGAAAAATATTGGAAACATGAGCCACAAAGCATTATAGAAAATGATGAAGTTTATATCACATGGGATTACCCATTATCAACAGTTCAAAAAAACAGATGTGAGAAAACCAGATATAGTAGTCTCTGAAAATAAGACAAAAGTAGCATTGATCATTGAAATTGCTACACCCAGTGATGTTGTGTGAGGTGGAAGCAGAAAATGGTTCGACTATAGCAGGTAGTTCCAATAAAGAGGAGGATGTGGATAATATAAATAATGGTATTCCGAGTGTTTTTCACTCACAAAAAGAGCACATTCGTCCTAACAACAATGATAAATATATCTTGAAAGAAGCAAGATGCAAAAAGAGAAGGCAGAAAAACAAAGGTGACTCTTTTAATAATATTCACAAGACCCCAAGTAATAATACACAGAGACAGCTACATGACTTTCCCCATTGTGACACCTGGTTAAACAATGACAATTCCATGTTTGATTTTTCTACAAATTATGATTCATATGGGAATATCACTTATCAAGCTAATGTAGATTTATTATATGATCTTATGATGAAGGTTAAAACTTTATAGTTAGATAATTGTTATTTGAATGAATGTCTGGGGAAAATGGTACTAGAAGTTTAAGAGTTTATAAATACCCCAATAATGTTTTGGATGGTTCAGAATTTCATATGGAATTAGTAAAGATTTTTGATAACTGTGGTTTGCTAATTATGAAGACTATTATAAAATATAATAATGTTGAAACAGACAAACTGTATAAACAGACTGAAACTGTGAACACTAAGATTATTAATGATTTATGTTTCACCATAGAGGAAGAAAGGTATAAATATTTTAGTATTAGAAGATGGATAGATGATAAAATGGCTATGATTTTGGGAAGAAAAAACAAAAAACCTGAGAGAGATATTAATGAATACAAGGAAGGGACAAGCTACCCTAGGCCTAAACAATTTAAGGGAAATGTTTTTTCTAGGAATTATAGGAACACACCAGGGAGTTCCATTATAGGAATAGTAGGGCTGAGAGGGGTGATCTTGAAAGGGGTGAAGTATGGACATCAGAGAAAAGACAACAACAGAGGAATGATAATAGATATACACTTGCAGAAACCTCACATTTGATCTTACATGACCCTTTAGCATTTCCAACATTAAGAAGATCAGAAAGGCTAAGGAGCAGAACACCAATCGACTACAACTACAACAGGGGGAGGAATTAGAGGAAGGTTTTAACTATACAATTGATAATGGTTGTGAAAGAGATGTTAGGAATACAGGATGTATAATTCAAAATAATAATTTCATGTTCTCCTACAAAGTTATAACATTTTCAAATACAGTAATATACAGCTTAATACCATGTATTTTAATTTATTTATGAAGGGTATGAAGGTTGTTCCCAGTAAAAAAATGTGATGTAAGTAAAATCATTTCTGACCTCAAAATGTTTATTAGAATGAAAAATGTGGATATTGTATTCTCTAAAAAGGTTAATGATAAAACAGCAAATAATACTATAAGGCGAAAATGTATTTATAATCCACTCTTACATCCTCAACTAAAAAATGTTGTACTGCTTGTGGAAAAAGAGTTGAGAAAAGAATTATCAAAAACCAGGGTGTAGCCAAACCTCCAAAGGAGTGAAAACAAATTATTGGCTGAGTTAAGCAAAAATACAAACATTATTGTAATGACACTGGACAAAGGGGGAGGGACAGTCATAATGGATCAAATTATATATGTAGGTAAGATGATGGATGTTTTAGGAGATGAAACAAAATATAGTAGAGTTTCTAAAACAAGATTTCTATTACATATTCAAAAATAGATTATATTTTGAATGATGTTACTGGATGAATTCATTTATTTAGACACCTTTAAGTATTTGAAAATGGAGAAACCTACCATCCCAAATATATATTTGGTATCCCAAAAGTACATAAAAGTGTGGATACCCCTCCTCGGGCCTATTGTGGCAGGGAATGGTTCCAAGATACACCTCATAGCTAAATATATTGATTCAAAACTAAAACAAAAATATGTGTGAGCAACAAGAAGGTTTCCTAAAGGATTCTTGGTATTGTTTGAAAGCAGTGGACCACATATATTACAGGAAATATAGTATATTTGTCACGACAGATATCATAGATTTGTTTTCAGTAATCCCTCACAATATAGGGTTTCAATGGCTGGAAGAATTTATGGTGGAAAAAGGAACTTTTAACTTTAAAGATTTTAGGGTTGTTATTGGAATTGATGGAAATTGTGTTATACAACAATTTTATTCATTTCAAAGCTGCATTTTTTAAACAAATCAGTGGGATAGCTATGGGAGCCAGTTGTACCCCCTGCTATGCCAATATAGTCTTGCAAATGTGGGAGAAAAAAATATTTTAATTCCCCTTTTAGAGATTATTGGACCCTTTACAAGACATACCTTGATATATGTAGCTCCTGGGTAGGGACAGAAGAACAACTAGAAGGATTTTTACAATATATAAGTGAGAAAACAAACCACAAACGAAAACTAAAACTGGTAAAAACAGCCACAGCAGGAAACCATAAAAGCCAGCAAAAAATGAATACTGTCACACCAATACGGAATAAAATAAAGAAAAAAACTTTAATGTGAGCGCTTTCGGCAAGCACATTAACTTGCCTTCTTCAGACAAACAGTTATAAAACAGTTTTGGTTCTCCTTATATACTATTCAGCTGAGTAAATTGATGAGTCAGCCTACTTAACAAGCAGGAACATTTTAAAGTAGCCTTGCCACACAACATAAAATAAACCATAAGTTGCTATACAAATCTTATTCTCTTAAAGGAATATATGTCGGACACCAATAAATATTATAAACACATAACAATGTTTCAACAAAATTACCAAATTATTAACTAAAAACTATAAACTTAAACAATGTATATATATATATATATATATATATATATATATATATATATATATATATATATATATATATATGAGTATATATATGAGGTACCTACTCAGCACAGATCCTCGTGGTGGCCAGCAGAGTAATCCAGGCTTCAGAGAGCTAAAAAAGCGACTTTACCTGATTTAAGTATATTTTTTGTGGCTTTCCACTTCTAATTACCTAGCGACTATATTTCGCCTGCTTGCTGATACATTGTATTTGTTTTTCTGCATTTATTCTGTTATTGCACTTGAAATCTCATTTTGTTACTTTTAAAATCTGTAATTGTTGCAAATTGTTTCTGTAGGCTGTGATAGCCGATTTATAGCATTTATAAGTGTCTACTGTATCTGTTTCTGCTTGTTTCTGAAAAAAAAACAAAAAAAAAATATCTCTTGTTTTTTACTGAGCTAGAGTAGTCCAGTTTCAGAGTTGCTGATCCCTGGACTTTGTTTGCAGTTCCTGTTACTGATTCTTTGCCTAATTTGGAAGTAGGAAGTTCCCTTGCTTACCAGTGGGAGTGGGAAGCATTGAGCTGCCTGTTGGTCCAGTTTTGTGAGGTTTCAACCAGTAACTTGTAGTCTATTGGTCGTTTTGGGCCAGTTCCTAGCTTTTTTCAGCCCCCTGATATAAAACACGCTAAACGCCGCGATTTAGCACGATTTAGCGGAGTTGCCACTGTTGCACACAAGAGCAGCGGCGGTTACATAAGGTTAAACTATTCAGGCCACCTAAATTACACTCTTCAAATTTTCCCTTAAAACTACCTTCCTTGAGCTGTACTGCTGATCTAACCAGTGTATCCTATAACTGAAAGGTTCATCTCTACTTGATTCCCAAGTAGACTATTCTCTATCTGTAAGCCTAGCACTTACTCCTACAGTACTTGCACCTTGATAAAGCACTCTTATTATAGATAGTACCCCACCAGCCCAAAACCCACTTCGAGTCCTTTGAAAGTCTTATCTACTACTTCTAGTATGTCGAGGGATCAGTTGCTAGTGTCCTCTCCTGCTCAACTGGTGAACCTGGGAATATTGAGGCAATGTTACAATTGCCTCATGTACACAGACAATCCTCTCCTTCTCCCACAAAACACAAATACATGCGAGAGATGCAACTATACGGCCAAACTGGAGGCTGAGCTCTCTCAACATAGGACTGGCAAGACCAGACAGGAGGAGAAGGAAACCACACACAATACATACCCAGTCACACATAGTACCATCACAACTTCAAATCATACACATAATCACACAAAGACATACTCGGGGCTCTGATCAAAAATCTACCAAAACAGCAGAGGCCACCAAAGCAGACACCCAAACAACTACCACCTCAGGACCCAACACATGCAACACATAGACCACACAGTCAGAGTGTCAAACAGTCACAGCCCTTAAGGCCAAACACAATGCCAGACACACTTGTCATTGGTGACTCCATAGTCATACACACTGACGTCCCGCTCACCAGACTGAGTAAGGAGAAGGTCACAGTAAGCTGCCTGTCGGGCGCTAGAATCCGCCACATAACGCAAGCACTCAGGTCTCTCAACAGCAGGTACAAGTATGACTCAGTCATTGTCCATGCTGGTGTCAATGACCTGAGACGTACCTCCTTGGACTACATGAAAAGGGACATCGAGGAGCTCTCTGATTATGTAGCCCAGGCAGGTATGACCCTGACCTTGAGCAGTATCCTACCTTCACCTAGAATGATGCCACAATACAGTGATAAGATGATCAGCTTTAATAATTGGCTTAAATTCTGGTGTCATTCAAAGGGGATCCAATGTCTGTCTGCCTGGGATGACATGCTGGACAAGCCACGCTGAAGGGACGGCTTGCACCTGTCACCCTGGGCTTCCGGATATTGGCAAAGGCTCTTGCCACCCCATAGTGCCTTTTTAGGCAAGGCTCAAATTCTAAACCTACCACCCTAGAACACCAAAAAGAAAAAAAACTAAGGGTAATGCTGCTCAACGCCAGAAGTCTCAATCTCAAGATGCACGCACTCGAGGCCCTTCTCAAAATGGAGAACATCGATGTCTGTGCTGTGACAGAAACCTGGTTCAAGGCTCCTGAGAGCACCCCAGCACTAACAGGTTTCACCTCATATCATGCGTTCCGGCTCCAAAATCCGGACAACACCAAGAAAGGAGGGGGGTGTCCATATTCATAAAGGACACCCACACCTCAAGGTTGGTGGCAACGCACGATGCATCGGAGACCATCCAGGTGCAATTAACCATAGGCAAGACTGATCTGCAATTTGTAGCATGTTACAGGCCACCCTCTCAAACTCAGGAACCTCATATGGCCTTCCTGAAAACATTGGAGGGGATAAATGTATCTCCAAACACCATCATACTAGGTGACTTCAACTACCCTAATATAGACTGGGAACACTACTCAAGCCCAAACACTCTAACCCAAAATTCCTGGAGTTCATAAACTCAAATGCCATGGAACAACTGGTCACCATCCCCACAAGAGGAGAAAACATACTTGATCTCATCATCACGAACATGGGATCAAAATGTTCAACACCGGAAGTATACCCCTCACTGGTGAGATCAGATCATAAACTAATCTCGCTGGAAGTCCTCATCCCGCCCCCACCTGAAACAAAAAAGACCACAGTGAAAAACTTCTCAAAAGTCGACTTCACACTTCTAAAAGCTAGTGTGATCTCCTTTAAGGCCCCTGAACCAGTGGTAAACATTACTCAAACCGCAGAATCACTTACAAATGCCTTCTACCAGCACCTACAGGACTGCATGGATCAGGCTATCCCAAACAAAACTAAGACTCTCTGTACCAAAGGTAAGCATCCAGTCTGGTGGACCCCAGCCATAAACAAGCTCTACAACAAAAGGAGGAAGCTACTACAAGATAGAGCAAAATCCTTGAAAGGTAAGACACCTTTGATCATCATAAGTAAAAAAACTAAGAGCTCTCATAAAATCATCCAAGGCAAATTTTGAGAGAAAAATCGCCAAGGACTCAAAAGACAATCATAAGGCCTTCTTTAGCTATGTTAGAAACTTAGGAGGAAACTCCCAGATATGCTCAGAATTAGTTCAAAATGATGTGAAAATTACTGAACCTTTACACATTGCCAACATACTGGCTGACAGGTTCAGTGCAAACTAAAGGAGAGATATCTATAACAGAGGATTGTAGCCCCCCAAACATCTCCAACGCCCAGGTGAGAACTGATCTCACTAAGGCAAAAAACACAGCATCCATGGGACTGGATGGTGTCCCCGGCTGTGTGCTTCACGAACTCAATGAGGAATTAAACCCACAATTAGGACAGCTGTTTAATCTTAGCCTCACCTCAGGATCAAGGAGTGGCGCACGGCGACTGTGGTCCCACTTCATAAGGGCGGTGCCTCCACCGACCCTGGAAATTACCGCCCCATTAGCTTGACAAGCCTTATCTGCAAAGTCATGGAGAGGATCATAATGGAACCCATAAATAAAGACATAGGGAACTTGCAGACTTTGGATCCATCCCAGTTTGGCTTTGTCAAAGGCAGATCCTGCCTCTTAAACTTGGTTGACTTTTTCGAGACAGTCACCAAGGCCATTGATGCAGGAAAGGCAGTCCATACAGCCTACCTCGACCTGGCAAAGGCCTTCGACACAATACCCCACTCAGGTATCATCGAAAAACTCATCAGCTTGAAAGTAAACCCATACATCACAAGATGGGTTGCAAACTGGCTAAGTGACAGAACCCACAGGGTCAGAGTTGCTGGAGCCATGTCAGACTCAAAGCCTGTCACTAGTGGTGTCCCACAGGGCTCAGTCCTGGGTCCACTCTTGTTCGGCATCTACTTTTCTGAAGTACAAGCAAACACAGGAGGGTTATGGCTGACAAAGTTTGCAGATGACTGCAGACTGGGCGCCATAGTCGAAAACACATCTGACACAGATATCCTTCAGAAGGGCCTCACAGAAATGGATAACTGGTGCCAGAGCCATGGCCTAAAGTTAAACGCCAAGAAATGCATAGTCATACCTTTCGGGAAAAACAAGGTTACCCCTAGCTACCATGTAGGTGGCAATCCACTGAGCACGGAAGAAGTCATCAGGGATCTGGGGACCCAGGTTGACAGTAGCCTTCGCTTGACACTCATGTTGCTAAAGTAGTTAGGAAAACCTTCTATATTGCCCACCTGATCATGAAGGGATTCACATCTAGATCAAGGGAGGTCATCGTCCCCCTGTACTCATCACTCATTAGACCTATGATTGAGTACAATGCCCCGTTCGGAATGTATCTGACCCGACACCTGCTGCAGCTTGAAAGGCCCCAAAAGTTCCTCACCAAAAGGATAAAGGGTCTCAAAAATATGTCTTATGCTGCCCGACTGAAAGAACTCCAGCTCTATTCAGTCTCATACCGCTTGCTCAGAGGTGACCTGTGCCTGACATATAAGGCCATGTCAAACCCAGATTTGATGAATATGCTTCACCTCAAAAAATCTAGATCCCTCAGAACCACAAGGGTGGGAGACTTAAACCTCGACACGGTTATAAATAGAACATGCTGGAGGGACAGATTCATCACCCAGAGACGCTCTATGCTGTGGAACAAAATCCCGGTACATGTGAGGCAGAGCACCTTGATGGCCTTGTTCAAGAGGAATCTTGACAAATGGATGGGAGATCGCAGATATACCCCAGGGATTACTTCAGTGTCACTGCTTGACAGAGGCACAGCAAAATAATAGGCATAGTTTTTATTCAAACTAAAGGGGTGGCGAAAGCCACATAACTATGGGCTAGGCTTATAAATGCCCTTGGGCAGATAGCCTAGTATGAACCTATGAACCTATGAACCTATAAAAATATGGTAAGTGAAACCATAAATAAAAATTAACATAAACAGTAAATCCAAAAATCTATCTAAATGAACCAGAAATGTATATGTATGTGTAAACCCTTTAATGTCATCGTTTAAGGGCCAAATATCTCAACATACATTTGATAGAAAGGCTCTCATTCAAACCCGGAAAGACTTGTGCTCTAGTCTTAATCTGCCATATAAGCTCATCAATTTCCAAAAGGACTTGCCATGGTCCTCCCCTAATATCAATGCTCCTATGTTGTAAAACTGCAAATTTGAAAGCATGATCAGGATAGTCTAAACTGTTTTATAACTGTTTGTCTGAAGAAGGCAAGTTAATGTGCTTGCCGAAAGTGCTCACATTAAAGTTTTTTTCTTTATTTTATTCCGTATTGGTGTGACAGTATTCATTTTTTGCAGGCTTTTATGGTTTCCTGTTGTGCCTGTTTTTACCAATATATAAGTGAGACTACAGATTTTATAAAGTTTACATTTAAGAAATATAGGAAGCAACTAAATTATTTAGATGTTACCATACATAACTTAAATGAAGCACAAAGGTTTAAGTCCACATATTTAGGAAAGATACAGTCTCACATTTTTATTTATACTACACAAGTGCTCACCCATATAGACAAAAGATTAGTATTGTAAAAGGGCAATATATTACAGCTTCTAGAATGACCTCTAATGATGATGATTTTAAACAAGAATGTATTACTTTGAAAAATATGTTTAAAGATAGAAAATATCCAGATAAGCTTATTGATGAGATAGCAGTAGATGTAATGCAAGGTAGAGGCGATAGGTATTGTCCAGTTTTGGGTATAAAAAATATAGCTGTAAAATTTAACAACAACACCCGTAGGGGACCTAAGGTAACCACGGATGGAAAGAATACAGGGTAGAAGAAGGCTTTCATTATGTATTACAATAAGGATGTCACTAACATTAAACACAGAACAGAACTGCACAAAACATTTTTGCTTTTATATGACTTTGTGTTCTAATAAATACTTTTAAACAAAGAAGACATCCCAGCAACCCTCAGGCCAACTTTTATTAGTGCATTTGCAGCTCGATTTTTATTTATTTAGTTATTTATTGATTGAGTGTAGCTCCCAGCAGCTCTATATATGAATATGAATGGAATGATTTAACAGATTGTTTTTATTTATCTACATTTGCTGACCAGAAAAACTCTGCTGAGCTTATGGCTTTAGTAAAAGAGATCCAAGACCGGAGGGTAAACACCCTTATTCTTCCTCTGTTAAGTGCCATTGGATAACAACAGCCATCCACAACCAGCTCAGGTAAGTATGAAATCTGTTTAATACCTCGTTAGAAAGATAGCAGCTCATGAATGCAGCATCCTCTTTAGCTACATTAGAATCTCAATAACTGAATATGAATTCAGATTCCTGAAGTAGGAATGGAAACCTCAGTCATCTGAAGTTTCCGGCACTAAAGGCAAGTGTGTTATCTGCTGAGCCATTTGATACATTATGTAATACAGGGAAGCAATGCGATTGCTGTTACATTGTTTCTGTGTTTTTTTTTTGGGGGGGGGGTTGTGAGTGTCTGCATGATAACTGCATCAGCCAAGATTAACAAATTTTGTTAAGACAACCAAGTGTAATGCAACGCAAAATAACTGTACTGTGATTTGTTGTTAGCCTTGTTACACTTGCATTTACAAAAAACATTCCAGTTTATGACACTTATGTGCTATCTATATGCCTGCTTGTTTTACTTATTTCTTTATTTGTTTATTTAATTATTTCAATTTGATAACAGGGTAAGTGGGATGGTCAGCAGATCCTTTTCAACCATGACCTATATAAGCAACCATGTCCTGTACAAGTAAGCAGGAAAATCTTGCTGTTTGTCAATCATAAACACAAAAATTGAAGACCCTTTCTACAAGCCATCAGTGTCTTGCCAGTCTTCTTTTAATCATGTTTAAGAAAACTGTGATAAAGCTATAATATAAATACAGAATCTCCTATTATGTAGATGTTATATAACTGTTCTCTAACATCCATGAATTTCAAAAAAATGAGCAGTAACAAATATTATTAATTTTATTGCACTTTTGTAATACAGCACTGCCATATGTAGATTGCTTTATGATAATGTTTTGAAAATCAGGCCCAGTGCAGTTTAAATTATTGCATTCACTTATTATATCTTAGCAAGAATGCTTTCAAATTTACTTTTCATTTTGCATTTTTATTATGGTTAAGAGATATTAGCAGGCAGCAATCACACAAGACCTGTTTCTTTGTCCCCCTTATGTTCCCCCCTCACAAAAGCTCAGGTTTCTAGTCTGGGACTGATTACCTTCCAACATAGCTGCAGTGCTAGTGAAATGTTCTTTATATTGATCACTGCTGCAGTAGCAAGATGGGTTATATCATGTCAAGAATATAACAGACAGACAGATTCCAAAGCTTCAGGGCACCTTCCACATTCACAACTGTCAAGCAGCTCAAGCTGAGCTGACTAAAGGACAAGTTGGGCCGAAGCCCTTCAGAGCTTTACCACCACAGAAGAGTACTCTCCTCTGAGGCTTTTGAGGGTTGATGTTCAGCTTGTGCTTTCCTTAGCTAGGCAGATAAGTTCCCTTTGAGGAGAAAACTTTCATTTTCTTATTTTTTTCTGATGTTTTAGTACTTTCCTCTTCAGGAAAGTTATATTAAAGCTAGTACTGTTGTGTTTTAATTTATTGTCTTGAATCTGTAGCATACTTTTAAACGGTGCACTCTTTTCATTCCGTTTAAAAGTAGCATTATCTAACTAATAAACTATTTCCTTTGAATAAATTCTGATTATTTTAAGACTGTAGTGCTGCCATAGTGTTTGAAAGTGGTTTTTACTGTGTTTTTTCCATCAAAAAATTTTAGTAAAAAAACTAGTAGTTTTGCTGGCATTGTTGTTTGTTTTCCCCTGGATAGACGTACCACTTTTCGGTCTGACCATGGAACAGATTGTCACCATACCTCTCAACCTGGAAACATCAAAAATCTGGACAAAGGCCTATGAAAAGTAGGTACAACTGGCTAGAAATCTGGATGCTGGTTGTCATAAATTTGCATACATAATTATGCAACCCCACCCACTTCAATGGAATTATGGGATACCAACATCCAAACGCAAATTGAAGAACAGACAAAATATTAAATAACACAATATATAACCAGAACAATTTAGAATGTTTGTCAACTCCCAATAACAGGCCCATATGGTGAACTCCGCATTTTGCTTTATGTATTTTATTATGAGAGGAAGGGGGTCAAGAGTGATTAAGTGAATCACTTTAAATTACTAGCCATTAAGCATTTGTAGTCAAGTATGGATATATGAAGGAGGTGATCCAAAGGGGAGGACTAGCAGCTATGTAAATAGGCATTTACCACTTCTGAAAGCAGCACATTTGCCACTCTACCATTAAAATGACAAACAATAAATGGGATAGAACTTAACTTTTTAAAATATAATCTATGTTTTATGACCATCTTATACTGTTTGACTGTTTAATAAATCTTAGTTATGCATACAGCAAGAACTGTTGTAGACATTTATACAAATAATTAATTCTATGTTAATGTATCTGTTCATATGTATAAAAAGCCATTCAGCTTATTCAACCCATAGCCTACTCAAAGCCAAGATGTTTTATTTAGCACCCTCAGGCTACAACATTGCCTCTATAATTAACATACCAACATTAACTATGCATATAACTTAATGTTCTTAATGTTTGCTCAGTGCCCACTGGCACAAAAGTTGTTCCCGCCACCAGATGCACTTCTGTACAGAAGTCCCCACCACCACCATTCCGTCCCACACAGCCATCCATAACCAAAAAAATAAATAAATTAAAAAAGCCTATTTTCCAGTCAGTACATGCACTTGCATTTATATTTACAACCCATTGAAACTGTGTAAAATATTTTGTTCAAACTTAAATACCAAAATGCATGTCATCCTGTAAAGAGTTAGACTAGTCAAAAGCAATCAGAACCTTACCTCTTGACCTCTTAGTACATGAAATTTGGGACAAAGGCCAAAAAATATGGACACATTTTAAATGTTACTCTTATAAACTTAGAAATTTGTTAAATAAGTTAGCATGCATTTTCTGAAAGATAATGTCTGAAACTCAAATGTGTGTCATCATTTAGTGACTTCAGTCATTGGTAATTTGCCAGAAAACACAAATTTTCTGAGGAACAGACCAAAAATATGAGGCAAAAATCTAGACATTCTGTAAAAATTAGTCAACTGTCTATTGAGAGGTATACTGCTGCTGCTGTTTAGTATCAGGAATATGCTTCATACTACTGAACAAAATGTTTAATGTTAACTGCTCTGGAACTTATCTAGCATAAAGTTGACCTTAAAATACATATGCTTTTCACTCTGATTGATATAGCACTACCATTTAAGTGTTTGCTGCCATCATTGTCTGAGCAGGCAAATCATATTCCCTAGAAGAATTAATAAATATCCCCAAAAGCTGCAGTAAAAAGGCCCTGTGTCTACAATGTGGCTATTTAAGATTCAGAGACACATTAGCTGCAAGGAGGAAAGACCTCAGTATTGACTAATTTTCATGATACATACTTTCACTTACACACATACACTCAAAACTACAGACACCATACCTGTCCCAATCCTGGAACATCTACCTTTTACTGTGGAAGTCTTCCCCTGAAGTCATTGTTATAATGTTCCGACTTCTATATTTGCAGTTTAAAGTGGAAAACAAGTTGGTTCAGGAAAAATTCAAAAGTTTTAATAAATCATGTTGTCCAAGTTATTTCCATAGGAAAGAGTAGTTCTTTCTGGGTCATGCATTGCACTGTGATGACCCGAAAGAGTGGAACACGGTTCTCTCTTCAAGTATATTAGTTTTGGATGTGATCTTGGTGGAAACAGTTTGAAAAATTGGAAAAATGCTGTGTTTTTGTACAAAAAAGTGATCACAGCAAGCTTTTACTTAATTTATTTCAAAGCACCCACCCCCAGAACTTAAGTAGTTTATAGAAAAATGCATTATAATGGAACCAAGGTGGTTTAAGATTTCAGTCAAAGCAAAGACCTGTAGTTTTGCCAATCCATAATAACTTGGATTAAAAACTATCAAGTAAATTGTATCCATGAAACCTTTCCTGTCCATTCCCTGGAAAATAACAGACTTCCATCCTAAAAAGAGATAAATTCTGTGGCCATGGGTGACATTACACCAACCTTTGCAGTGCGGAAATAGACTGCTGCATATGTACTATGTTTTGTGTTAAAGAGAACTTCAACTAATAACTGCTTAAAAAGTCAAAAAGTAAAGTACAGTAAGTGGGAAAGGTTTATGCCAGCCTCAAGAAACATCGCTATTTGTTAAAGTTTTAAAGAGGAATGTGTGCTGCCCTCTGTCCCAGTTTCCTACTTAAAAGATGCAATGAACATATTTATTAGACTTTACTATGTAGAGAAAAGGAATACCACTCCCCATAGCTTGTATGTGCTACTTACAATGAGCACAACAGCTGGATGGTATTTAGCATTTAAAGGTCTGCAGCAATAATGCACAGAAATAAGGGAATGTATGTAATCTATTCTGAAATGCTTTCATATGGGAAGGGGCAACTAGTAAAACAGGTTAATAGAAGGACTTGACAAACAGCTTCCAATCAACCATAAGCTGCATTGTACGTACATAACAAACTGTTTTCACCTTCTATTTACAACAGAAAAATCATTAACCTTATTTGCAGCCAGGTTTTACTATAGCAGAATATTACGCTATTGTGACTTCATTAATATCATATAAACAGTACATACTTATATGCTTGAGTTTAGTTGGCAAACAATTTGCTTTGCAAGCTGACAATATCTGATGCTCTGATAAGGACTAATCAGACTTCCCCTCTAAACTCACAGTTTCCCTGAACGAAAGCCCATGGATCAAATTTGCAGCACTTTATGACTTATAACCACATAGGGTTAAAAATAACACACAAGTGAATGGCATCTATACCTTTTAACTACAATATGCTTCCACCTACCCTGACTGACAGCGTCTGTCATATTCACTTTACTGATAGTTACTTAGAGTGGAGTGTTTCAGACTCAGCAATAACTACAAATTGTAAATAAAAGAAAAAAAAATCAGGATTTGAAGGGGCCACTCTGGAATTTGTGGCACCCCACTATTTTGCCCTCAAAAATGGAAAATACTAAGAAATTTTGTACAGTTGAGAGGTATGATTGTCATTCTCACAGTTGGTCCTTCCTCCAGCCACAAATAGAAAACTTTAATCAAGCAGCCTTTGCCACCACAGTAGGCTAGCAGTTTACCTCAGCCGCATGTGGGTGACTCTGCTATGGCCATTTGTTGTACTTCAGACCACTCATCATTTACCCCAGATGCTTTGGTGTAGCACCTACAGCCACTATGGACCAGACGTTAGCCAAATCCTCTGCAGCTGTTGGGGTCACGTCAGTGCACAAGTGACACCCACTCTTGTTGGTCCTGGGAGAGGGAACAGGGAAGCTTTCCCTGTTGTATCAGAATGCTGTGCCCATCCCTGGGGAAGCAGTGGCTGCCATTAGTAACAGAGCTGGCCCCATTTTTTCTGTCAAAAAGAAATAAAAAAACATGATTGGCATGCTGTTTGGTATCTACTCCTCCTCAAATTTCTTTAGAAAGGAGTCATTTACTGAGACTGAGTCAGGCTATTGATCCTTCTTGTAGAGTAGCTTCCGGTAAAATAAAGAGGGATGCTTCCTTCCCTGAAGAGATGCAAAATTCTGAATCTGAACAGGAAGATGCAGGCATGGATTCAGGGTTTTGTCCTCAGATTTCAGATCAGACTCAGAGGAGAGCTCTCTTTCTGATTATCCCTTTGGGAGGGAGGTCCCTTTCTCTGAGACTGTTGCTAGAAAATGTCCCTGTCTTCAGTGACACTGAGGTTTCTTAGTCCATTATAAAATACTATAAGTTGTTACATAAACTTTTTCCAGAACCTATACCCATGGCTCCTGCCCTCTCTGCTTTAGATATATACAGAAGGACACAAAGTCATAAAATGTGAGCTAGCAAATGAGATGGCATACGAGATAAAACTTGTTGCAGTGATGAATAGAGAGGTGAAATGGGTGATACAGCACATGTGTTGTCGTTGAAAGTAGCATCAGTCAGACTGACGTGAGATAGTTGGTAGGAAGAGAGAATAACAGGAAACAAAAATGATAAGCAAGACGTCCAGAGCAATGGCATAGCCAAGAATCTTCCAGAGTGGATTTTATTTAAATGAGGTAGGTAGTGAGTTCCACATTCTGGCCACATAGCATGCAGAGAATCTATGAGTTATGGGAATGTTTCATTATTGCCAAGTGATTTGTCAGAAGGACAGGAGGGTGCATGAAGGGTTGTACCAATATTGTAGGGTATTGAGGGTGGGGCAGGCTCACTGGACAGACACAGTGACTTTTCAGGGATGCAATAGGAGCAAAATCTACTTAAGTGATTTACCCAAGGTCATACAGTTGGCAAATTGTGACAGAGAGTCAAAGCCTGATTTACTGGAACTGTACCTCACAGCCTTAATATTTTGTACCAACTGCCAGATGTAAGTTTTGAAACACAAAACATTAAAAACCTTGTGAGGTTACTTTGCAAAACACAAAAAAATCTAATTTACTCCCATTTATAAGTCTTTAGGTTTTCCTGTTAATTTGATGGAATTTTACTGTTTTCTTTTAATAAAGCTGTTAATTGATTGAAAAAACACATTTATGTAGGTGGGCAATGTCCACCCACACCTCCTTACACAGGAACAAGCCCCTACACCCACTCTCTATATATAATACACACTCGGGCACACACACACACACACACACACACACACACACACACACACACACACACACACACACACACACACACCCCTCATCTCTTTTCTCCAAGTCTAGTCATAATGACAGGATGCTGCTGGTATTTTATGTTTAGAGTTATGAGTGTTACTCAGCTGTGTGGTGACAAATGGATTTGTGCATGTGAGTGTATTTCACCATTTCAGACCTGTCTCAAGGTGACACAGTGGTGTAGTTGCCCTCATTCCTCCCTTATACTGCTTATTTCCTTAGTTTCCATTTCAAATGAAGTGCTCCTTCTGTGCAGATTCTGCACATCTCTGTCTGCATGGGTTTTGCCTTGTGCTCCAGTTTCTTCCCATATCCCAGAGGTGTGCCACAGATGAGCTGGTGATACTAATTGCTTGCACTGTGAAGGCAATCAGTAAGTCAGTGTGTGTGCATCCTAAAGTGGACTGGTGTCCCATCTAGGATTTCATTCTCTGCCTTACACCAAGTGCCAAATTAGTCTTTGGCTGCCCTACAAGTATGATTTTATTAAACAGGTAACTAGAGTGAATGAATAACTTGTGTAATTATGAATTTTTAAATTTCGGTCATGAACTGACTCTGGTCTAATATTAGCGTTCATTTTAATGTGTTTGCCAACAAAATAAAAAATATATTGGAATTCTTGTGATTTTTTTTTTATCACACCATTACATCTGTAGAGTATAATTTCTGACAGAAATACAAGACTGAAATATTCAACTAATTGGTCCCACAGACCAAGAAATAAATGGGAAACAAAATACTTTCAGACATAAATATATGTTAAATGCAATGTTTGTAAATGTCTTCCATTGTATGACAAATTAAATATTTGACGTTATTTCTATCATATTAAATATTCACAGTTATCAAGGTTCTCGAATCCTGAAAGCTCAGCCACCAGGTTATCATCCACTTATTATGAAAGTCAATTATCATTTGCATTAGTTATATTTTGTTGAGAGAAGGAAAAACTCAAAGTCTTTAAAGTTGAATAATGTACAATCCTTTGAAAATGTATATTTATCTTTTATTCTCTCACTTGTACAGTTAGTGCTTGATTACCTTTTTAATGATTTCTTTTTCATCACCCAAAAGTGTTTGCAGTTCAGAAACTGAAAAGTATACATTTGTACCTGTTTTTACATTGAGTTAAATGTTTCACTGGTCCACATAGACCATCTTCACCTAGTTTACCTGAGAAATGCTAACATCAAGTATGCATTTCCTTTTCTAATCTTCTTTCTACAGCCTAACTATGATGGAGTATATCTGTCATAGTTCCCAAAATTGCATTCATGACTTCATCTCCAGTTTTAGGCCGGAGTCAGAATGAATTTCAATCCAGTCCTAATCTTTTTGGCTTGTCTTGTAAGTAAAACCATTGTCATAAGCAACAGCTGTGTATAGTGCTTACAGCTGAGCTCCAAGTGATTTTGAACACTTGTTTCTGCCCGTCTTGTCAAGGTTACCCAAATACCAGACAGTAATCTGTCAGTCCTTCATTTACAATCTAGTCAGCACTTTATCATACAGAGCAGATTTTGTGATTGTTTTAGTATTTGTCTCATTATTATCACAATTTACTGGCTGTGCAAGTCTTCTACACAACATATATCTTTAATTTCTCCTTTCCTTACTAACCCAAGAACTCTAGATGATAAGGCAAATGATTTCTATAACTAAACCATATCATGCAACATGACCATTTCATAACATTATTTACAAAGTTTGTTGCAAGATTTGCATGCAGTTTGGTATTTCAGAGCTTCTTTATTTGGCCCTTTAGCAGTTGTTTAAATAGCCTGAAATGTATTTGGTGGTTTTAAATGAATTTGGAAAAGATAATCAATTGTTGATACAAAATACTTAAGTTCCCTTTTTCTACAATTAACAATTACTGTCCCCATGGTGACTACATCATGACCCCACTTCCCCTTTTACATGGTCTTAGTACTTTGCACATTTTAGGGTGATTTCACCTCATGTCTGTCAACTGGCAAACCCCCCATGTGTTCCTCCAGTCTTAGGATTCATCTCAGAGCTAACATAAAAACTGTTAGGGGAGGAGTCACTCATTCAGGTGGCTATGAGGGTGACTTGTGCTCTTTCTGGGAACCAAGCAATAACAGCAGTTTTGATCACCTATCACCAACTAGTTAGTGAGATAATATGTGAACCATGTCACTGTTGTGGACCATAATATCACCCATTTGTCAGTGTACTCTATTTAAACTCTCTGCATAGGGTAACGCACATCAGTGGCTTGAAGAACTTAACTCCAATTACCAGGCTACCATTATGTATCACTGTCTTTCCTCTGAGGGATAGGGGCAGTGTGTATGGTGGGGTGGCTCTGCGCCCTTTACAGGCTGGTACTTCCCATCCTTCCTGTCAGTATCAGCAAGCACCCCAGCCACTAGATGAATTCAGGTCACATAGGCCATCATCTGGGTTTTTATCCTTGTATGTCACTGGGACTAACATTTTAGTAGTTTTCACTTTTTTATTTCTGACTTCTCTTGGAAACATACAAAATAGCTTTTTAGTATATTATTTAATTAGGCCAATAATAATTTTATGCTGTAAGAGCAATTGAAGTTGATAGAATTGGATGCCCCATTTTTTTAAAAAATAAAAATAATTTATTGCCTTACTTGTTTGTCTAAGTGGGCTACCACTACTGCAGTTTCTAAGTGTGCTACAGCAGTGATTCCTTTCTTTAGAGAGTTTTTTTATTTTCTTCATTTTGTGTGACCTTGGAATTGGTACATATTAGTTTGAGAGTGTAATCCCCCAACATTGGGGGATACAGAGGCACGTGACCCTGCAAAAAAAAAAAAAAAACTTTCAATTTTATTTTTTGCCCTTTTGTGTTGGAGCATTTGGTTTTGGCATTCTCTGTCCTCAGATTTTAGTTATTCAAGGTTAAGTAGTGGAATTAGAATTTTTGAAGTCATTGCTACTAAAAATTTAAAACTGCAAGAAAGACCCAGCAAAGCAAAACTCTTTGCCATATAATACCTTAAACCTCATAGGTTCATAAGCTGTTACTAGGCTAATGGTCACTAGTACCCTTACACACTTAGCTACACACCCCAAATCATTTGGTTCCCATGTATCATAGGCAGCTATACGGGTGGGGGTGGGGCATGTCAGTATGGAGGTAATGAAGGATTTGTGGCAGGGGGGGCTAGTTAGGATAATACTTTTCTTATTCAAGGCCTCTGTCCATAAGGAACATGGGGTCCAGACTGTGGGTAAATTTAGGGTTTCTCATCCAGTTATCAAGGTCTCACTTGGATAGGGCCAGGGATGAACTCTGTTTTTAAAAGGATGAGAGCCTATTCCATAGTATGGAAATCCTTTGGAACACATATCTGTCTCTCCAGTGTGTTCTGTTTATGCCACAAGCAAAGTTCAGATCCCTGGATCTAGTGTTTCAGGTGCTGTTTGTTTTGTGCATGTGCAGAAGATCCATCAGAGCTGAGTCTGAGGAAGCCTTGTAAGCCATGTCAAGATTCCCTCTCAGCAGCATGTAGGAGACGGACTATAGAGACAGAGCCTTTAGGTGATCATTGTAGGATGGGGAATTCATGTTCTAACTGTGTCAAGTGCCTGGTTAGATACATGCCAAAGGGGGAACTGTATTCATGACAGGTCTGATAACGGCCGGGTAGAGTACTCCTATAACTTCCTTGGACCTGGATGCCCTTACCTATAGGCTGAGCAGCATAGAATGATTTTCTTATTATCTTAGCTATGTGTTGATCAAAGACCACATTGCTGTCTATATAGGTTCCCAGATCCCTTACTACTGGGTCAACTCTTAGGGGCATTTTATTGATGGAGTAATTAACTTTGGTTGTCAATTTCCCAAAGAGCGTTATGATCCATTTTTTGGCATTGAGTTTAAGGTCATTGTTTTGGCATATGTCATTTGTCTGTGTTAAACCCACCTGCAAGATGTTGGTATCTTGGGGAGAGAAAATCTATAATACCTCCCAATTTATAGTCATCTGCAAACTTACTGAGCCAGGGTCTTTGAACATTAGCCTTGACTTCCAAGAAGTAGATGCCATACAGGATAGGGGCCTTTTGGTGACCAGTCTGTTGGTGGAGGTGGCCTCACTGATCCTGACTTCTTGGGTCCTGTCTGTGAGCCAGCCAGCAATCCAACAAATCATGTAAGGATTTACGCCTAGCTCAAAGAGCTTGTCAAAAATGACTGAGTGGGGTATTGTATCAAATGCCTTAGCCAGGTCAAGATATGCAGGGTGCACTGTTTTATGCTTATCCATTGCTTTTGTGACCCTCTCAAAGAAGTCTACCAGGTCAATTAGGCATGACTTTCCCTTAACAAATTGTACTTGTTTATCATTTCCATAATAATTCATTCCATAGCTTTGCATATTAGGCTTGTTAGACTGATGGGTCTGTAGTTCCCTGGGTCAGTTGATAGTTAGTCCTTGTGGAGGGGAAAGGCTGTTGCAGTCCTCCATTCACTTGGAATGTAGCCTGTTTCAAGACTGTAGTTTGAGTGCCACAAGTGGTCCTATAGGTCACATTTTAGGGTGGCAACAGGGGATGTTGTCAGGACCCATGGAGGCAATGTACTTGGCTTTAACGAGTGCTGTCAGCACCTGGCCCCTGCTAGCTGGGGAAATATGTTGGAGGGGATTTCACCTGGTATAGATGAATGGGACGGGGGTGAAGTCTGAGTGGAATTTATCGGCCAGTAGATTTTATATGTCACCTCGATCAGTGAAGGTAGTACCATTCACTACCAGTTCAGAATACTGCCGTGCGTTACCTTTAAGGTTCTGGACATAGCTGAAGAAGGCCTTCTGATTGTCCTTACTCTGCGAGACTATCCTGACCTCATAGTTGACCTTGTTGAACTTAATTAGACCTCTTAGTTTCTTGTTTAGTTGTATAAGAAAGCCCGTGTCTTTAAGGGAGTTGCTCTTCCTGATTTTGGCAATGAGTTTTTTTCTTTTATTATATAATCTGTTTAGGTGAGGATTCCACCAGTGGGGTTTGTTTTCAGTGTTTGCTTTGGGTTTATTTCTGCTAGGTATGGCAGCCTCTATACAGCAATTTATATGTTTGTATAAGGCCTCTGTGAATAATTCTGCATAGGTAACTGTGGTCTCAGTGTTGGGGAGGATGCCCTGAATTTTGACAAACTGTCACTTAGTAGCATGTAGCTTGCCTTTGAATAGTTCCTAAATGTTATTGATTTAGCTGGATTTTCTGGTTGATTTTTACTTTAAATGAGACAGCTTTATGACACGTGATATGTCATGTGGGGGTGCAATGCTCTCCTATCTTGAGTACCACATTCAGCATGTTTGAGCCTCTGTTTGGAGCTTTCACTTTCTGTTCTAGGGTGTGTGAGTTTGAAGCAATATACATTTCCCAGTCTATAGAGGGGTAGTTAAAGTCAGCCATGAATGGGGTGTTTGGTTGGATGGTAAGTGTCTCTAGTAGGTTTAGGTAAGAGTCATGAGACTCTAGGGGCATAGATGGTGACCTGTAGCTAACCATGGTATGGTGAGGGACCTTATCTGTGGTGACTTGTATGTGGATGAGCTCCATGGTATCATCCTGTTTAACCAATCTGGAGGTGTGTTTGTTGCTAACACAGATCGAGACATCTTCATGTTGGGCCTCAGTCTGTGCTGTTGTTAATCCAAATGTGTGGAAAGCACTGGAACCTTGCACATCTGAAGTGCTTTCTATGGCTTTAAACCAAGTTTTGGTCAAGGCAGTCATACCTACACTTTCCAGCGTTGGGGGGGGGGGGGCTTTAAGAGTGTGGAGTTTTGTTATTTAGGCTCTGGGCATTGAGATTGCTTGTAGATTTTTTCACTATTTTGGTAGTTTTGCCTTTTTGGCTTTGTCTAAAAAGGGTTCTACTCATGTAGTGTAGGCCTGTGGCATATATTAAATAGATCTGTTAGGGAAATACTAAGTGTATCGGCTACATGGCTTCTCTATGCCCATGACTTTTTACTTTTTAATTATTTTTTATTGTTACAATTATTATTACTAAATAGTTCTCATATTTAACACATCCAGATTCTTGTTTAACACATCCAGAGTAACAGCAATGTACTAAATTTAGCAATAAAAATATAGTGTTTCCCCATCTCCTTTCATTTTATTCTTTTTAACAACCTTAATTACCTAATCTGAAAAGTATACATTTCAAAGAAGTGCGTCTAACGAGATGCTTAATTTTCATTAATTCTATCTTCCTATTCTGATAAAGAATGGATTGTAGATATCTTAGATAACGTATCTATATTTCACCAATCTGGTAATGCACAGGCAATGACTGTTTACTTGACAATAATGTATTTACTGAGCAAATATGTTAAATGCCTATATATATTACCTGGATATACTTCTAAATTTCAAAGTTTCAAAACCTCAAATTTCTTATGGTCGAGACTATAAGATCAAAGTTTTGAAACTTCAAACCATTTAAAAGATCACCATACAGCATAGAAAAGTATATTTACCATTTTCCTTGCTGTAGTGTGATCTCAGAGTTGGTATATTTAATTACAAGGGGGTGTGCAGGGTGCAGGGGGCTTGACCCCCACCCCCCATAAAAAACATAAAAATATATATTTTTTGTTTTTATTTTTATTTTTTATTTAAATTTTGAAGTTTCAAAACTTTGATCTTGTGGTCTTGACCATAAGAAATTTGAAGTTTTGAAACTTCAAAATTTAGAAGTAGACTCATATTATCTATATCTAGCTATTTATACATACACACACATACACACACACACACACACACACACACACACACACACACACGTGTGTGTGTGTGTGTGTGTGTGTGTGTGTGTGTGTGTGTGTGTGTGTATACTTTTCCTATTATTGTAAAATGTGGAGCTTCTCTCCTCGGGCCTCTGCTGATGTAATATATATATATATATATATATATATATATATATGTATAAGCCAAGAGCCCAGCCAATTTTACACAGTCTGTACTGACTAATTTCATCATTTCTACATTTCACTTTTCATTTGTTGTACTAAGACATGCATTTTTGATTTTGCACCTCTGCATTTTCTTGACATAGTTGCATAGGTTTTGATAACCAGTAAAACACGCTGTTCATTATCTGTGCTGCTCTGGCTTTAGATTCAAGTATTTCTTTTATACTGCTCAAAAGATGACAATATAGATGTAGGTAAGTAGTGCTGAAATTATGTTTTTACCCATTTACTAAAAATCCACTGTTACTCTACTGTTTGGTTATTGGTATAATAGTTACAGCTTCTATTTGCAGTCAAATTACAGAAGGTAAGCTTTTTATTGCAGTGAAGAACAAAAGAAACAAAACAAAACTGTGAACCAGTCATAAACTTACCAAATAACTGGAACAAAGTAATGTAGATAGAGAGGTATAAATACAGTATTGTTTATATCTCAATAAACTACAAAATAAACTCCATAATAACTAAGACAAAAAAAAAGTTGAAGTATCAAGTACAGCAATCACTTAGTAATTAATGAAAACAGTACTGTGTTAATTATTTCCAGGAGTCAGTTTCCTTGAGATATTAGAGAGGTATTCCTTAGTTACCAGACATGAAGCAGAGACTGAAGTATTGTTAGTGTGTAATATGTCTGCGTGTTGAAGAAATCTGTCACACTCATGCAAAATAGCTGTGTGAAGCTTTCTGAGGTTCAGCTTAGAAAGCATCTTACAGTTTGCAAATAACAGAAGTTTTAACTTTGTCTTGAAGTAGCTTGCTAACAAAAAATACAGCTGAAAAGTTATTTCTCAACATGGATTTCCTATAACAGCAAAAAAATCTAATAAACTTTTTCTCTGGTAGGCTCTCTTTCCATACCCCATAACTTCCCCTCCCCAACAACTTTATATGCTCTTTTCAAAGTCACAGCTAGTGCAGATGAATAAAAAAAATTAGAGGAGGAATTATAGCAGCATATGGCATAGCCTCATCTGCAGTTTATACCCTCACTGAAAAATGTGAATTCTGAATTACACAAGAGCTCAATCACATTCTTTCAGTTTGCAGCTGACTGTAAAGATTAGCAGAGAGTTATGCCAGTTGATGAATGTGACCCCACACATGGAGTCGTCAGTCCAATCAGCAAGGGTCACACAGCTGTTTAACTACTTTTGATCATTTTGAGTTAATAATATTATTGATATACGTGTACTTTTCACTGTCACTCTATTGAACCTTGCTCAGCAAATTCCAGTGCATGCATTATTGACTCCCTTCTTCTTTCACTCTGTATTTATAGTCATCCTTTATTGTTTATCTTACTAGGAATTACCCTATGAATTACATCATTGCTTGATTTTATTATTAGATTTTTTTTTTGACCAGCACTGTTGTAGGAGCATTTCTGCAATTAAAATGAGTTGTTTTGGTATTACTAGGTAAGTGCTATATCTTATTTTGTCTTTTACATTTTTTAATTTTTTTTTTTTGTCTGCATCTGACTGTCCCCTGCTTTTAGTCTTGTTCAGATTGTTTTTCAATAGCCTTGTCAGCTTTGAAAACTATGTCTGTCATTTCTCAGGATATTTACTCTCAGGAGTTTCATGATTTCTGTTTGAGCTCTTGCCTTAGAGATTTTTATCGGTTCCCTTTGAGCCTTTCATTCTTAATATATCTATCACTCAATGTTTTATGACACTTCCTAACAAATCACCTATTCAAGCATCAGTGTTGCCTTTATTTATTCTAAATCCATCTCTGTCCATTTGTAGGTATGTTCCTTCCTCTGTACTCATTTCTAACAATATACAGTCAGCCTATTGCAGTCCTCTGTCACTGTGCATAACTGACTCAAGGGTACTGGGTGAATTTAATCATGTGATTGATAAGCTTGTCTGTACACATTGTACCACAACTGCAAGAAAATGATGAAAGCTATTCTGTGGCATTTGTTCCCTTTTGTTGCAATCCAGACCCCATTTGTGAGGTCAGTTATTGTGTAGTACAGATTTATTATTTCACTCTAGAAGTGCTCATTTATGCAGGTGTTCATTTAAGGTTCTACAACTGACAACTACCGTCTCAAACCTGTCAAGTTTCTAAGTGGCCAAAGTGGAGAATTAGACAGCTATTATTTCATAACAGTGCACTCCAAGACTTAGTGTAATGTGTCATTTCCCCATCTAACTACTGAAATGCATATGCTCTCACACCTATAAACATTGCTGCAAAGAAATCGAGATGCTTAGTTGTGTATGCATGGAATTAGTTTATGGCCACCCAGAACTGCCTGTTAATGGTGGTTTATTTTTAACATTTTATACTCCGAAATACCAGATAGATAGATATAGATAGATTGATACACAGTACCAGTTATTTTGCTGTTTTTTCATGGGTCTTGTGAAATGGCTGACTATTTCTACCTATGTTCAGGTTATCAACATTAACTTAGTGAAAAAACTCAGAGGGGTTTAGGAATTTTTCCATTTTTCCCACTGTTGTAACACCACAGAGTCAGTATATATATATATATATATATATATATATATATATATATATATATATATATATTTATATATGTGGGGGGTACAGACTCTTCCAAATATATATATCTGTATTTTCTGTTTAAGATTTTATGCAGTCATCCAAATGTAGTTGATAATTTGCTCTTCAGTAATAGTGTGTTTTAGCTATTCCCCATGTACTCATATATATATATATATATATATATATATATATATATATATATATATATATATATATATATATATATATATATATATATATATATATATATATATATATAAAATACCGAAAGTTCATTTTACCGAAAGCCCATATGACCGAAAACTCATTTGACCGAAAAACAGCACTGGCAGGTATATGCCCATTTCCCCACTGTAGTGCGACCCTGGAGTGAGAATATTAAGTTGGGGGGTGTGGGGGGCACAGCCCCCCACATAATTGCAGTTTATGTACTATTATATTCATGTGTGTCCATTAAAAATCCATGAAAACTTGTAACATCAGTACACGGTTGTTGCAAAATGTGGGGGGCTATGCCCCCCCACACCCCCAACTTAATATTCTCACTCCAGGGTCACGCTACAGTGGTGAAATGGGCATATACCTGCCAGTGATGGTTTTCGGTCAAATGAGTTTTCGGTCATATGGCCTTTCGGTAGAATGAACTTTCAGTATTATGGTCTCAGTCAAATGGGCTTCGGTCATATGAACTTTCGGTCATATGTAGTGGACCCATATATATATATATATATATATATATATATATATATATATATATATATATATATATATATATATATATATATATGTATATATATACTGTGGTGGTGGTGCTGCGGTAGCGTTGTCGCCTCACAGTAAGACGTTGTCCTGTTCGATTCCCAGCTAGAGCGTCTTCTGTGTGGAGACATGCGTGAATGGGCGTACCTTCGTTGAAGGTTGTGCATCAGAGCTGTCAACTCGATACGTAAAAATCTACTGCCAATCATTAGTGGTCCGGAGTTCAGCTGTGGCGACCCCTAACTGGGAAAAGCCGAAAGACACAACAACATATATATGTATATATATCTAGATATATATTTATATATATATATATATATATGTTTGAACCTCAAAGCTGTGCTGAGGCATTTCTAATTTGGTCGTCTACATTAGAGTTTAACATTGCTGCATTATTTGAAGGTTTAGAAAGTATAATTAGATGTTATAGACTGCAGCTGTATAGTCTGAGTCACTTTATTCATAATCTGTATTGCTGTAGAAGTTGTTGCAGTATTGGACACAGAGGAGACTTCATGACATTCCTGCTCTAAAACTGAGAAATGACAGTCAGCTCTTCTGCACTGCTGTACATGGAATTCTGTTCTTACATATCTGACTTTATGAAAGTGATAATGTATCTTAAGTGGTCTTTATACCCTGTCATGATAGCAGTCATTATATCTGTAATTGTCAATGCATTACTTGTATCAGTATTACTGCATACGGTAAAAACATTAGTTATATTTTGTGCCAGGAAACAGTCAGCTTCTCCCTTGGTACTTAGTAATTTTAATTTACCAGTTACCTAACATTCAGACTAATAGGGCTGTGGTCACTTAGACTTTGGCTACAGTCACTATATTATGTGGAATGTCTGGAGTGATTAATTGTTTACTCTTCTTCTTTTGGCTTTTCCCGGTTAGGGGTTGCCACAGCAGATCACCTGTCTGCTCATGATTGGCAGCGGAGTTTTACAGTGTCGAGTTGCCAGCCTGGTGCCCAACATTCCACAGAAGGCACACACATGCAGGCACTCATATCTAGGGCCAATTTAGAGTGTCCAATTCACCTACAGCATGTCTTTGGGATTTGGGAGGAAACCAGAGCACCCGGAGGAAACCCACGCGACCACAGGGAGGACATGCAGACTCCGCACAGAAGGCACCCCAGCCGAAGATCAAACCAGAGATTCTTGCTGTGAGGCAACAATGCTAACCACTGCACCACCGTGGCCACTCAGTGATTAATTGTTTCATAAGTATCAGAAAATATGGTGATCATAATCTAAGTACATTTTGGGATATAGAGCTTGCTTGAGCCCATCTAACACTAGATAAAACTAAATAACACAAGAACGGTACACATGGCTGGTTGCATTGATTTCTTCACCACACAGCCTTACAGATACTAGTTAATGATGTATTAATGCTAATGATGTTAGATACAGATGGCCCAAGTTTTCTGAATGAATAATTTATCTTCTCTTTGTAATTAGGTATCTGGCAAATTTTTGCCACACCCTAGCAGAAAATTATTCTTAATTTATAATAATGTAAATCTTTCCTTATTACATCATGTCACCTTAAAATGTGCATTATGCAGACTCTTAACTTTTTCTTTTTTGGGGGGCTTTATTTCCTGTGTTGTCATTCAACTTTTTGTTGCATTTGATGACATATGGCTAGATTTTCAGAATGCCCTCCTCTCCCTCATCTTATGATGAAAAGGAATCAGAGTCACCTCTCTATAGACAAGCAATTTTAAAGGTCACTGTTTTTTCTTTTCTTTCAGAAGTTCACCCTAAATATGTCTCATTCCCACTTCGTCTATGTGTGTTTATTTTTAGAACTATTTAATTCAGGCTGGAACCTTTTGTAGGAGCCATGTGCCTTCCAGATGTGCGGCAATTGTTTTCCATTTTTCTCTTTCT
Source organism: Protopterus annectens (assembly GCF_019279795.1). Taxonomy (NCBI): domain Eukaryota; kingdom Metazoa; phylum Chordata; order Ceratodontiformes; family Protopteridae; genus Protopterus; species Protopterus annectens. The sequence goes on from NC_056726.1 coordinate 1,090,764,601, forward strand.
CTCTCCCTGACTTGTTTTTTATATGTAATGATGTTAATGATGATGAACTTTTTTTGAGAGATAATGGTGTATAATGCATATAGAGTTTTTACTGGTTCTTAGAACAAGATTAGACATATGTAAGTTCATCCTTTTTGTGTGGACTTGTGTGAGATCTTGCAGTACTTCACAAAAAAGCTTGTTTATTCTAATCACGTCTGTTACAAAAACTGTTTAAAAGTACAATTTTTTTTTTTTTTGAAAAATTGTTAAAAGGTAACTTGATTGGTACATGTGAGTTAGCTGACAAAAAAGTTAAACTGTGTTCAACAAGCTCTGTGAAACTAGAGAAGTTTGAATACCTAGTGAATTGCCTAGTAACAAGAGTGAACTAGAAATATTATACAGGGAACACTTCAGATGTGAACAAAGATTATACTGGGAACACTTTGGATGTGACCAAAGATTATACTGGGAACACTTCAGATGTGAACAAAGATTATGCTGGGGACACTTCGGATGTGACCAAAGATTATACTGGGAACACTTCTGATGTGAACAAAGATTATACTGGGAACACTTCAGATGTGAACAAAGATTATACAGGGAACACTTCGGATGTGACCAAAGATTATACTGGGAAGTGGGAACACTTCTGATATGAACAAACATTATACTGGGAACACTTTGGATGTGAACAAAGATTATACTGGGAACACTTCAGATGTGAACAAAGATTATACTGGGAACACTTCGGATGTGACCAAAGATTATACTGGGAACACTTCAGATGTGAACAAAGATTATACTGAGTACACTTTGGATGTGAACAAAGATTATACTCGGAACACCTGATGTGAACAAAGATTATACTGGGAACACTTTGGATATGAACAAAGATTATACTGGGAACACTTTGGATGTGAACAAAGATTATACTGGGTATACCTCAGATGTGAACAAATATTATACTGGGAACACTTCTGATATGAACAAAGATTATACTGGAAACACTTTGGATGTGAACAAAGATTATACTGGGAATACCTGATGTGAACAAAGATTATACTGGGAACACTTTGGATGTGAACAAAGATTATACTGGGAACACTGGATGTGAACAAAGATTATACTGGGAACACTTCGGATGTGAACAAATATTATACTGGGAACACCAGATGTGAACAAAGATTATACTGGGAACACTGGATGTGAACAAAGATTATACTGGGAGCACTTCTGATGTGAACAAAGATTATACTAGGAACACTTCTGATGTGACTATTTTTAAGAAATTCAAGAATATACATTGAATGTTATCATAACTGTAAAATATTACAACCAATCTGAACGATTTTTTTAAAGAAACTAGATGATGGTGGTGGTGGTGGTGGTGGTGATGATGATGATGGTGGTGATGGTGATGATGATGATGATGATGGTATACAGAAAGTCACTGGAAAAGCAGATGCTATTTTCTCTGTGAAACATAAGAATACTGCTGTGAAGAAGTAACATATGCAATCTGGACATGGCAGGATGGTATCCCTGGAGGATAAGGCAGTTCACCTGCAAGCCATAGAGTTAAAACTTGGCAGATGTTCAGCACAACAAAAACAAATGGCTGAACCTTTCACGTGGTTATGTTGTCTGTAAAATTTATTTTTTTCCAGGAGGTGATCCCACCCCCAAACCCCCAACTTTTCCATCAGAATGGCGAAAAGGGAAAAGCACACAGTGCTCTATCATTTCTAAAACATAAATAGAAATTGAGCTGGCAGTGATCAGAAAGTACAGAAATGACTAGTCTAGCTCAACAGATTGAATGGTCATCCATTTAGAACTTGGTGATTAAGTTAGACATGTAAGGTGCAGCAAAGAAAGGTGTGAGTTACAGGAATTCCATTTAACGTGAAATGTCTACACAATGCAGATTACATGAAGGGTAAAACCATGATTTGGACACCTATTTTAGTGAATGGTATATATCTTTAAAAAGCCTGTTGAATTATGTCACTAGAAGAAGATATAGCAGTAGGGCAGCCAATAATAATTGTAGTTCAAGGTTCGTAGGTTTATATTAGGTTAATGAACACCAGAGTCTTTACAAGCATAGCCTTGTAACCCAGCCATGTTTTGTCCCCAAGTTCTATTGGACTCCTATATGGCAGGGTATGTTAGTAAGGAGGTAGCTAAAGGTTATGTGGGGAAGTATATGTTAGGTGGGGATTAAAACTTACTGTAGACCTCTGTCTTTTAGAGACATAGTGCCCAGACCAGAGGTGAATTTGCAATTTCCCATTCAATGATCAAGGTTTTGTTTGAACAGGGTCAGGGATAAACTCTGCTTCATGTGGTTAGGGACCTTTGAGACACATATTGGTCTCTCTGACATATTCCATTTATGTCATGAGCAAAGTATAGGTTTTTGGATCTAGTGTGTATAGGTTCTTGGATCTAGTGTTTCTGGTAATAAGTATGTATGCAGCTGTGCAAGAAATCCATCAGAGCTGGATCTGAGGATGCCTTATATGCCAGTCATAGACTAGCTCTCAGTACCCTGTAGGAGACTGAGTACTTAGATAGGGCCTTAAGGTGATCTGTGTAGGACAGGGTATTCATACCCTGGATTCTCCTGGTGAAGAATATTTGAGGGCATTCCAACTGTTGCAAGTGGCTGATTAGGTACATAGCAAAGGGAGTATTGTACTCAATGACAGGTCTGATAAAGGCTGAGTAAAGTGGTACTATAACTTCCTTGGATCTGGATGCCATACCCTTACCTATAAGTTGGGTGACATAGAATTATTTTCTTACTACCTTGGCTACTTGTTAGTCGAGGCCAGATTACTGTCTATATATGTTCCTAGATTCCTAACTATTGCCTCAACTCTTTGGGATCTTTTATTGATGAAGTAAGGGTGGACAATTTCCCAAAGGGCACTGCAATGCATTTCTTCACACTGAGTTTTAATATGTGGCTTTGGCACCAGTGATTTGTTTGTGTTAGACCCTCTTGTAATTCACTCCAGAACTTTTCATATTAGGCTTGTTAGACTGATGAATCTGTAGTTTCTTTGGTCAGTTGATGGCCCACTTTTATGAAGAGGGATGACCTTTGTGGCCCTCCATTCACCTGGCATGTGACATGTTTTGATGCTGTAGTTGAAGAGTGCCTCAAGTGGAAATGTTAGGTAATGTTTTATGCTATTTAGGAGGCAACCAGGGATATTATCAGGGATCATTAAATCAATGTTTTAGCCTTAGTGAGTGCCACCAGGACCTCTGCATGGGGATAGCTGGTAGATATGCTAGAAGGGATTTCACAAGTGGGAAGTGGGCTGGAGTGGGGGTGGGGGTAAAGCAAAATTTATCAGCCAGTAGCTTCGTTATGTCATCCTGGTCAGTGAAGGTTATGCCATTTACCGCAAGTTCTGCACACTGCTGAGTGCAACATTTAAAGTTCCTGACATAGCCGAAGAAGGCCTTGTGATTGTCCTTACCTTGGGAGGCTATCCTGACTTTGTAATCGGTCTTGCTGGCCTTTATTAGACCTCTTAGTTTCTTGCTTAATTGAATCAGACAGCTCTTCTCTCTAGGAGAGTTGCTCTTTCTGACTTTGCTCATGACTTTTGCATTTGTTATATAAATTGTTAAGGTAAGGATTCCACCAGTAGAGTTTGTTTTTTTGTGTTAGATCTGTGCTTACTTCTGGTAGGAACAGTAGCCTCATTGCAGCTATTTACTTGTTTGTACAGAGTTTCTGTAAGAAATGCTGCATAGTAGCTGTGTTCTCAGGGTTTGCGCGAGTCATGGAGTTGGACAAATTGTTGCTTAATAGGGTGTAATTTTCTTTAGAATAGTTTATTCTGATATGGTTTAGTTGGGTTTTTCAGGTTATTTTTTATTGTGAGGAAAACAGCTTTGTGGTCTGACCTCATCAATGAGGACATGACATGGAGTGAGGGGGGTGGCTACACTATCCCATGTCAGTGAGTACTAGGTTCAATATGTTTAATCCTCTGGTTGGAGTGGGCACTATCTGGCCCAAGTTGTTTTTGTTAAGAAAGTCCAGGAAATGTTGTGCTTGTGAGTTAGAGGCAGTGTATGTTTCCCAGTCTACAGAAGGGTCGTTAAAGTCTCCCATGAATAGGGTATTTGGTTGCATGTTGTGAGGCTTTAGTAGGTCTGAGTAAGACCCAATTTCATGGGTCATAGAGGGTGAACTGTAGCTGGCCAGGACATGATAAGCAACCTTGTGTATGGAGACCTGGAGATGGATGAACTCCAAGGCATCATCCTGTTTCTAAATGTGTGGAAGGCATTGTAGCCTTGCACTGCCAGAGTACTTTTCAGGGCCTTTAAATCATGTGTCAGTAACAGCACAGATGTCTACCTTCTCCAGAGTGAGGAGAGCTTGTAGGGTGTGGAGTTTCTTGTTTGGGCTCCTAGTATTGAGAAGTAACACTTTAAGGTTGCTTTGATTTTTTTTTTTTTTTTTGCTATGTTGGTAGTTTTTTCATTTTGGCACTATCTTAAAAAAAGGCTCTAAGGGGTGGATGATGTTTTAGCCAATATCAGAAAGCCCAGGGTGGGCAGATGCAAACCATCCTTGGCAAAGCAGAATGGTCTATTAACTATGTCCTCTCATTCTAATAGGCATTAGATTTCCCTTGGAGTGATGCCAGAAACTAAGCCAATTATTAAAATCAATAATTTTCTTTTTATACTGTGGCATCATCCTTGGTGATAGAATGCTGCGCAATGCAAGATACATACCTGTCTGTGACACATATTTATTTTTTTTATTTTATTTTACATTTGTTTTTGGGCTAGTCTAATTGGATATATGTCAATTTTCAGTAGAGGCCCAGAGAGATAAGCTCCAAGACATGATCAATCAAATACAAATACAAGTACAAACAACAAATAGCAAATATAATAAAAATTATCAACAACGGTAACGTGCAGTACCACATACAGGTTAGCACAGGATGCACAATGAGGGCAGGAGTCATAAACAAAATTGCAGGTACGGAAACATCATACAGGTACATATTCAGAGAGAGATCCGTAATGCCTCTTTTCATATACTCCGGTGAGTTACATCTCAGGTCATTTACACTTCATGGACTATGATAGAATCATATTGATAAAAATCAAATGAACAAGAATCCAATTAGTAACCACACTAGAAATGTGAAAAAAATCCAGCAAAAGTCTGGATAAAACTCCACAGATTTATTACAGACAGTTATGTAATTTCTTCCCCCAGTGAGTTTCTGCAGAACTGCCATTATTAAAACACAAGCCATTTAAATACATCTCAAACTAATCATGTGGCATCCAATGAATCAATCAATTTAATAAAACAATAAAACACTTAAGGTTATGTGTGGAGAACTCAGTGCTTAAACATAAAACAAACACATAAAACTGTATAAAAATAAGCGTGTATGCCCCTGAATAATAAATGAGTTCATATTAGGACAACAACCCCTTAATTACTTAGATATTGAATGTATGTTTACATTACACCAACTTTAAAAATATATAAATAATATCTATTCTAAAAAATACTAAACATATAAACCTTTTAACTTTAATAAAGGGCTAATAGAGCAAGCTTCATTCAACCCAGGGGGCGTTGTAGCATTTAAATTTCAACTGCCAAATAAGTTCCCTAACCAACAAGTGTTCTTCAATAATATAGCCTCTTGGGTCTATTTTTATCTGCACCAGAAATGTAAATTTAAATCTGTGACTAGGGCAAGCACGTGTCTGCCTGTACAAGGCATTAGTAGTTTTTGCCTTGTCAACCTCAAGGTCATGTTCATAAGTTCTCTCCTTTAGTTTTCTGGAGGTTTTCCCTATATAAAAAGCAGGGCAAGAACCACAATAGGCAATCCAACTAGACTCACAGTTGAAATGCCCTTTTAATTTTGAATTCATGCCCTTTTATATAAAAGGTATCACCCACTAATATAAACTGGCACTGCCTACAACACCCACATTTAAACATACCACTATAACTGAGCTTGCTCATATTCCGGGCTTTTCTTTCCAATAGATTCATGAAACATTTGTTTTTCCTATGTACCATTTTCAGCCTATCACCTAACAACCTCCCCAAGTGTTCATCAGAGGATATAATGAGCCAGTTTTCTAAAATATAATCCACTAGTCTATAGGTGTCAATGGTAAAAGTTAGAATAAAGGGTTTACCAAAGTCCACCCCTTTATCCACTCTCATCATGGAGTGCTTTACATTAAGTGGTCCACCACAAAAACTAAAAGGTTTTGGTAGCAAGGGCATGTAAAACCCCCTCTGCCTTTCATCACTCTGCCTTTTTTCGTTCTTAATGTCCAATAAAAATTCAGTTGGATAGACCTGCTTAGTGAACATCTCCAACAATTTGTCACACTCCACTAAAAACACAGTCATCTGAAACCATTCTATTCCGCCTTCTGTGCAGAGTCTGCATGTCCTCCCTGCATTCATGTGGGTTTCCTCAGGGTACTTCGGTTTCCTCCCGCATTCCAAAGACATGCATCTGGAGTGTTTCTCCCCAGGCCTCCACTGAAAATAGGCTCTGTCCTAGTCAGACTTTCCTGGTCAACAAATGTAATAAATAAGTATATAATAAATAAATATTCTAGCAAGTCTAAATATTCTAACAAGCCTTACTAGCTGGCCTTTAATTGTGGCTTTTTTCTGAAATTTTGGGTGCCAGCTATTACAGTGGAGGTAACTATTAGAGAAAGTGGGCTTCCTATGGATGTTAGAAATAAAACTTATTCATATAATCTTTAGACATGTCATCCAAGAATGTGACATCATAAGAAAAAGAAAATTTTAAAAACATAGTGGAAACATTAATATATTCCAAAAATTAACTCAATTTCTCCTCAGTATCAGTCCAAACAATAAAGATATCGTCCAAAAATCAGGTCTAATAGCTCCAACAATCTTTGTAGGGGTGTTAAAGATGTAATTCTGTTCCCAATTAGCCATCATTAAATTAACAAAACTGGGGGCACAGGCTGCACCCATAGCCACTCCACTAAGCTGTTTGAATAACCGACCCTCAAAAAAATAAAAAAATGTTAGATAGTATGAAGTCCATTAAAGTCACAGCCACATTGACTCTATCAAACTCTAATACTTCAATATCAAACAAAATTTCTTCCAACCACATGAGACCATCATAGGTTTATAGATTAGTACTAAGCTAACTGCCCTTGCGAGCCATTTTAAGCCTAGCCAATTATTTCTTGTGAGACTCAAACCCTGCACCTTGTGTTTGTAAGGCAAACACTTTAACCATTAGGCCACCCTCCCAACCCCTCATGGTGGGGAATAACAGAATACAAGTTGTGTACATCAATAATTGCAAGCTAACAGTCTGCACTTAAACCAGTATTAAAAATTTTGCTCAAAAAGTCCCAAGAATCACAACATATTTGTGTCTGTTTTATGTATTTGTTTTATGTTTGAGCACTAGGTTCTGCACGCATAACATTAAATATTTTATTGATTTATTAAATTGATTGGTTAATTGTGTCACATGATTAAAGATCACCTTATCCTAGAGAATGCTGACGTTTGCGTGGTCACTGAGACATGGTTTAAAACCGCGGATAGCACACCAACAGTGCAAGGCTATAATGCCTTCCTCACATTTAGGCCACCTACTTCACAGGCATGGACTAAAGGTGGAGGTGTCTCTATTTACAACAAAAATAAATATACTTCAAGGCTGGTCAAACAAGACAATGCACTTGAGCTGCTCCATTTTCAAATCACTATCCTTGAAAAGTATAGGTCCCCCTCTATGACTCAGGAAACCCATACCATGTATTTAAACTTATTAGAAACACTAACCATTCAACCCAATACCATACTCATAGGTGACTTTAATTACCCTACTATTAACTGGGAATCCTATATGACACCAAAAGTACATGCACAGAGATCTCTGGAGTTTGTAAACATAAACTCCCTGGACCAGATAGTCAGTACACCAACCATACTATATCTGATCTTCACTAATATGAGAGATTGCTGCACTCCCCCTACTGTAATGCCTTTCCTAGTAAGGTCAGACTACAAAATGGTCTCCTTTGAAGTAAAAATAAAACCCAGAGCCCCAGCTAAACCTGGAATATTCAGGAACTATTATAAGGCTAACTTCCTGCTATTAAGTGAGAACCTGGCAAAATTTCAAGCTCCCATAACCCCTGAGAACACTGCTGCCTATGCAGAACTGTTCACAGAAACCCTGTACAAGCATGTTAATAGCTGCATAGGGGCAGCAGAACCTATCAGGAAGAAGTACAGAACTAACTCAAAAAAACAAACCATTCTAGTGGAATCACAAAATCAATAGGCTGTCTAACAGGAGGAAGACAAAATTAAGAGGTGCAGCACCCAGTAGGATAAAATCACTCTCATCAAACTAAACAAACAACTCAGAGGACAAATACAGCCTACCAAAGCCATATTTGAGGTAGGTTTGGCCTCCCATGCCATGGGAAACCACAAAGCATTCTTTAGCTATGTCTGCAATCTCAAAGGCAATACACAATTGTGTGCAGAGCTCATGGTAAATGGAGCCATTTATACTGATTCAGAAGATATAGCAAACCTCCTAGCTGATAATTTCAGCTCCATCTTTACCCCTCTCTCCCCCTCAACCTTCCCTCAGGAAATATCCAATGTCAGTGGTCTCTAGCTGATTAAATTTGCAGATGACTGCAAATTATGAGCTGTCATTGAATCTCACACTGACACAAATGTTCTCCAGGAGGGGCTGACACAGATAAACAACCGGTGTCAGAGCCGTGGACTAAAACTAAATACCAAGAAATGCATAATAGTATCATTTGCAAAGTCATCCATCCCAGGTAACTATCATATTGACAACACACCCCTTAGAGTTAACATAGTAGTCAGGGACAAAGAGACACACATAGATAGTAATCTAGCCTTTGACCATCACGTGTCTACAGTGATGAGGAAATCATTCTATGTTCATAGGTTCATAGGTTCATACTAGGCTATCTGCCCTAGGGCATTTATAAGCCTAGCCAGAGTGTGTTTGGCTTTCATCACCCATTTTAAATTAATTTTGCTATGCCCTTTTTCAAGGTTAGTATACTGTGCCTCTGTCTAACAGTGACACAGAAGTGATACCCGGGGTAAACCTACGATCTCCCATCCACTCATCAAGATTCCTCTTGAAGAGAGTCAGTGAGGGACTCTGCCTAACCTGGACTGGGATTTTATTCCAGAGTGAAGGGAGCCTCTGGGTTATGAATCTGTCCCTCCAGCATGTCCTATTTATTTCAGTGCTGAGGTTCAAGTCTCTCGAGCACGTAGCTCGATGGGATTTGGATTTTCTGAGGTGCAGCATGTCCATTAATTCCGGGTTGGACATGGCTTTATACGTCAGGCACAGATCGCCTCTGAGCAGGCAGTATGCCACTGAGTAGAGCTGGAGTTTCTTTAACCGGGCAGCATATGGCATCTGTTTGAGCCCTTTGATCCTCTTGGTGAGGTACTTTTGGGATTTTTCCAGTTGCTGCAGGTGTCTGGTAAGGTACATTCCAAAAGGGGCATTGTACTCAATTATGGGCCTGATGAGGGATGAGTAAAGAGGCACGATGACCTCCCTAGATCTAAATGTGAATCCCTTCATGATTAGGTGGGCTATATAAAATGTTTTTCTAACCACTTTGGCCACGTGGTTGTCAAATGAGAGATTGCTATCAACTTGGGTCCCCAGGTCCCTAATTACTTCTTCTGTACTTAATGGGTTACCACCTATGTGGTAATTTGTGGGAACTTTGTTTTTGCCAAAGGGGATGACTATACACTTTTTGGCATTTAGCTTGAGGCCATGGCTCTGGCACCAGTTGTCTGTTTCTATGAGGCCCTTTTGGAGGATGCTTGTGTCGGCTAGAGAGTCGATTATGGCACCCAGTTTGCAGTCATCTGCGAACTTGGTCAGCCACAGTCCTTCCATGTTGGCCTGTACCTCCAAGAAATATATACCGAACAAGAGAGGTCCCAGGACTGAGCCTTGTGGGACACCACTTGTAACTGGTTTGGAGTCTGACGTGGCTCCAGCAATTCTAACCATGTGGGTTCTGTCCTTGAGCCAGTTTGCAACCCATTTAGTGACATAGGAGTTTATATTTAAGCTGGTGAGCTTATCTATAATGCCTGAGTGGGGTATTGTATCGAAGGCTTTTGCGAGGTCCAGGTAGGCTGTGTGGACCACCTTCCCCTCGTCAATGGCCTTGGTGACTGTTTCAAAGAAATCAACCAGGTTTAAGAGGCAGGATCTGCCCTTAACAAAGCCAAACTGGGTAGGATCCAGTGTCTGTAGGTCCCCAATATCTTTATTTATGAGGTCCATGATGATCCTTTCCATAGCTTTGCAGACCAAGCTAGTCAGGCTTATGGGGCGATAGTTTCCAGGATCCGTTGAGGCACCACCTTTGTGGAGAGGGACCACTGTCGCTGTATGCCACTCTTTGGCTACATATCCTGTAGTAAGGCTGAGATTGATTGACCAGATCCTAGCTCCAGATAGACAACTAACTGTTATCCTCTCCTTGTCCAGCCTGGTGATAGGGGCATTTGTGTGATGTTCTGTAGAAGCCCCTGTAACTAGATAAAGTATTTGCTTGCCTTATGGGCATTGTTCTTGGGGAGGTCATTGGGTGTAGGCTTATATGTGGTGTTAGGTATTGCTTTTAGTGTGTGCTTTAGTGATCGCTGAGGATGGGAGTTGCCATTTGATGGCTTCAGAAGTCTTTGAGGTTTGGAAAGGTTTCTTTAAAGTGCTTCAGCATAAAAAGGTCTATGAGTGTGGTGAGAGGTATGTGTGAAGGATGTCATGTGCGTGTTCTTGACAACCTTGTTTGTAAGAGAGAAGTTTGCCTCCAAGGAAGTTATGTATGTACATCTCTTGCATACTGTGTTAGTTTCTTTAAGGATTAAAAGGTTGTATGAGTGGGTCTTTGTCAGATGATCAAGTTTTCAGAAACTCGAAATTCATAATGTTGAGACCATATGATCAAGTCTCCGAAAACTCGAACATCAAAAAAAAAAAAAACACAAAAAAAACACAGAAATCTACCTGCTCCCCTCACACCCCCTGAAAATTATATATACCAACTCTGAGATCGCACTACAGTGAGATAAAGGGTACATTTCCTGATCCACACTGTACAGCGTTCTCCATTCAAAAGCTTTGAATTTTCAAAAACTCGATCATATGGTCTCAACCATATGAATTTTTCTGAAAACTCAATCAACTGATAGGGACCCATATGTACTCACATAAGACAATAGCTACATTGTGTCAAGATGCCCATATCTACCAAGCTGTCCACAGAGACATTAGAAAATTGCAAATCCATGTTGCCAAGACCTGTATTAGGGTTGAGAAATTATGGTTTAGGGACTTGGTTTTACAGGGTTGACCTTAGTGGTGTCTAGGTTTAAGATTAGATGTTAAATAGTGCTATGATCTGATACTAGTGCTGTTTGAAATGCTAAATAGCTGCCCTAAGCTTAGCTCCATACAAAGCCTTTCTATGTTACAGGTTAAAGTCCTAATTACTAGCTTTATAGGTTTGCTACTCCACAGGGTACTGCTAACCACCACCGCACAGTGAACAGCTTTGAGCACATGGGCCTAATTTAGTCCAGACAGACAAAAAGCTTAAAAGTAACTCTTGTGTCCTCTGACCAATAAATGACTACACTAGCTTCCTAGAGTACCTCCCAAGTCACAAAGACCAGGAAAACACCTTCTGCCACAAGAAGGATGATCCTGGAACTTCTTATTGTAAAAGCACAGCAAAAGTAGCTCTCAAGTAAAGATAACACCAAATAACTATGTCCCAAAAAAGACCTCTGTTTGATGAAACAAACTCACCTTAAGCCTCTGTGTGTTTCCCGACTCAGACAGACCAGACTACCTTACTACTTCTATTAGAATTTCAATCCCAGTCTTCTTAATGCACTTTAGCCACAAGTGAAAAAGTGCCAGAAACAAGATTCAAAACTAGCTGCAATTAAGTACTAGGTATAATTCAAGGCAAACAAACCAGCCAGCAATAAGGAACACGCACACACACACACACACACACACACACACACACACACACACATACACACTCCCTCTCCCCCTCTCTCTAAGATAGTTTCAAAGTACACTAACAGTCTAAGAGGAGGGCCTTCACAGTTTCTTCTGTCAGTAACCAGTAAGATGAGCTTCTAGGGCCAGGTATACAGAAGATGAAACTGGGAAGAGCTTCCAAGGCCAGATTTATAGTAGTGGTAGGTGGCTCAAAAAAACAAAAACAAGTTTAAAAGTACAACCAGAAAAGGATGGGTCAGTGGGGAACACATTCAAAAGAGAGATAGTAAATGTGCAATATAATGAGAAAACCCTATTCCGAACAGCTACGCATAGCACAGCACAAAGAGCAAACACAACACATAAAACTGATTTAAATGGTAAGATAAATGCAGTATTTTTAATATAATCTAATGCACTTCCCTGGATGCAAAATGTAGTGCAAATGTTTTGTTTTCAAGGGTTCAAGCTTCCAGCAGTCCCAAGACTAAGATGGCTGACTTCCTGTGTAATGTAAACTACTAGGGGGCTCAGTTAATTACCACAAGCTCAAGTTACAACTCACATAACTGGCCAAAGGTGGCTTTTTGTTTTAATTTTGAAAAGTTACAGCAACATCAAATTAAATGAGCAATTTGAATAATCCACTTAAGAGCTCAGAGAAATAACACTGGGTACTGTAAAACTCAAATCAATTTATAGTAGGGTTGCTACCTTTTCAAATGGCCATAGTGGGACATTTTCAGTACACACATCAGATTTTACAGGCCGACACATACCCACGGTCAATACAAAGGATAGAACTTTACTTTTTTGCCTAAATAAAAGCTTATTCTTGTAGCAGTTTAGTTGCTTATCCTGTTTTTTGTAACATTTAGGTATTTTATATACAGAAATAACTATTTTATGCAACTATTACATAAAATATGGGACATAATTATGTCCTACAATCTCAGGACATTTGCCATTTTTAATATTTTTGGTCAGGACACAACTGCCCAAAGAGGGACTGTCCCTCGCAAAGTGGGACAGGTGGTAATCCTAATTTATAGCTATAATTTCAGATTCAGAAGAGAGCTAGTAAAAATGTAATAAAATGTGGGCCCACTCAGAACACCTAGGCACAGTACAGAAACCACTTGAAAAGCACTGCAGACTATAAAATGCCTTAAATTAATGGATTTAATTTCAGAAAAAGAGCAAACACAACACACAAAACTGATTTACATGGTAAGATAAGTGCAGTGTTTTAAATGTAGTTTAAATGTACTTTCCTAGATGCAAAATGTAGTCCAAATGCTTCGTTTCCAAGCTTCTAATAGTGCCAAGACTACGATGGCTGACTGCTTGTGTAATGCAAAATACCAAGGGGGTGGGTGCTGGGTTAATTACCACAGGTTGTAGTTATAACTCACAAGAACTTGTTTTGGAAAGAGCAAGTGTTGAGTCAGCCTTGGACTGAATTACTAACAATAAATGTATTCCTGGTTTAGCACCCCTGCCCCTCACAAATAGGGGAAACGTAAATGTCCCAGCATATCCTTTTTCAGTTCATCTCCCAGTTATTTACATGCAAAATATAAGGGCTAAAAACTACCATGGGAATTTAAGTCTAGTCTTCTTAAGACCCTGAACCTATAAATCCCAGTAAATATGTTTAACAAATGGTAGAAGGGCCTTTTCAATTATGATTTATGTATGTATTTATTTACTATTTATTTACTTACTTACTAATCGCTGTCTGTTGATCAGGCAAGTAGGCAGCTAGGTCAGGAACTTTAAATTGTCCAAGTAAGTGTGTGCATGTGTGATACAGAAGAAAGACCTGACAATTTACTTTGATGTCCTTTTTGCCTTGTAAACTCTGCAGATAGCAGTGGCAGTCAGCAGAGGCACTCTAGGAGTTTGGCTACAATACATAAGAGAGAGACAATGTGAGAAGTGTGCTGGCCTACTAACCTTTTTCAGGCATGATCCAGGCTAAAAGAATAGCTCATAAAACAAAACAGTGAGTAATACTGTACAATTGGGAGAAGTCTACAACTGAACATAACTATAAAGATTTTTGAACAAATCAACCACTTTTGTAAAACTAGGAGATAAGCATAATGTACATTATTAGCAATTTATTGTGCCTGTATTACTGCTACTGCTAGGTGGGAAGATAATTTAACCATTGTCTCTATATCACTTATACCTGTTTTGTTGCTAAGATTTATTTTATTTTTATTTATTTGCAGTTGGTTTACCAGGATAGTCCACTGGGCCAAGAAGAACCCCTTTTCAATGGAGTCCTGGGGAGAAAAGCTCCAAAAACAAACAAAATTACAAACAAAAATAAAATAAAAGCTTTTGTTACAGAAAGTACAAAAGTGCTAGTAAAAACATTGAATTTAAACATACAAGATGGCTGCAAAGAGATATTTAGAATTTACTCACTGTAGATATTGTTTTACATTCTTTCAGAAGATGGTTGCAGGTGGCATTTCTTAGTCATGAAAAAGCTTTTTGCCCTTTTTTTTTACATTTGAACGGAGGCCTAATAAGTATAAATCCATCCTGGCTATTTCCTAAAGAATGTGTTTGTTCTCTGAATGCCAATTTAGATCTTGACAGAGGATGGTAGCCTAGCTTTAACACATTGAATAGCAAGCAGCTGAACACAAAAGAAGCCCTATCTATAACAGAAAACCAACAGAGGTCCTTAATGAGATTGCATTGATATGTGTGGGAATATGCTAATAATGCACATCTGAAAATTTTATTTTCAGCGATCTGAATCCTTTGAGTTTTGAGGGATGAGTGAAGCGTTAGTAATGATAATCCATATCAAAGTTTAGGTAAAAGTGTATTTTTAGCAATGGCTAATCTAGATGCTGGAGAAAGGAGATGAGAAATCTTGTAACAAAGCTTGACTTGAGACAAGATCTTAGTAGTAACTTTGTATGGTTGAAAACATGAGAGAAGCCTGACTGGAGACAAGATCTTACTAGTAACTTTGTATGGTTGTAAATGTGAGAGAAGGCTCAAGTGTTAGGCCTAAGTATTTTTATTCAGGGGCATTAGGGATACTATTTCTTATAGCATCCTTATGGAAGATGTTAGGATGGATGTTTTTTGAGGTGAAGCAAACAGCATTGCATTTGTATTTGATGGATTAAGCAGACGTTTGTTAGTGTAAGACCACTGGAGTAGTTTAGTGAAACTTGTTTGCGGTTGTATGTATAGGTCAAAGTGTGGTTAGTTGGCTTCTAGGAGTAATATAGCATCTGCATATAATGTGAGATCAAGTGTTAGAAGGTCAGCCTTCAGCTCTATCATTGCTAAACAGTGAGAAAAGTAGGGGTCCTATAACTGATCTTTGGGGTACCTTTTTATTTGAGAACCATATTCAGAGTATTGATTGTCTGCATACATTTGAAAGGATCTATCAGTAAGATCATTTTAAACCGTGTGGCTGTCTTGTCACCAAGGTTACGTCTTTTGAGTCTTTGCAATAATATTTTGTGGTTGACAGTCTCAAAAGCTCACATCATGTCAACAAAACCTCCTGCTGCAACCAGCTCATTATTTATGTTTCAAAAACTACCACTGGTGACAAAAATTAGTGCAGTTGTGGTGTTAAAGGCATTACAAAATGTATAATGGCGGGCTGAACGTGGACCATAGCTATTAATGTGTTTAAGTAATTGACTATATAGTATTTTTTCAAAGATTTTAGTAATGGAGCAGAGGCTAGAGATGAAATCTTTGCAAGTGGGGACTTTAGGTAGGGGAAAATAACTGAATGCTTAAAAGAAGGTAGTGCAATACCTGTACTTAGTGAGAGGTTGAAAATGTGGGTGAGAGGCTTGACAATGAAATCAGCTGCTTTTCTGAGAAAGGCAGGGTGAAGGATATTGAATCTGGCTGATGAGGAGTTTAGTTTTGTAAAAGCTGTTTGTTTTTGTTATTGGGGCATTTAGAGAAGTAGAATGTGGTACATACATGTAACTACTTATTGTAAATGCAGCTGATAATTGTAAATGATTTTTACTAGGTGGAGTTGTAAGGGTTCTATTAGATTAAGAAGAAAGAATACTTGTTGATATTACATAGCGGCTATAGCTAAATATTTGGTTGTGTGTGACTGGAAATTGTAATGAGTCCCAGAATGAAGGCAGAGAAATCCAGTTGTAATTAATGTGGTACTACTGATGTGTTAAAAAGTACACAAAGGTTATGTTTTTACTGATGATAGATTTCTTAAGGCTACTCTTTTTGTCTCTTATTAAATAATTTATGGAATAATGTGTCCAAAGATTCATCATGCATGCGAAGAAGTAAGAAATTTAACGAGCTTGGGAGAACTACATGACTTAATAATATAATGGAGTGCCTGCGTATTATGACAAGCTATGGTCGTATAAAGCTAAAAGTTTATTGTTTTTTTCTATACAAGTAACTTTATATGCAAAGCAATGAATCTTAATTTCAAAGCTCTGCTGTGAGGATGAAAACAAGTTAGTGCATTCTACTAAGTGGATGTCTGGTTTAATTGATCAAACATATACAGCAGTGATAAACTGGTACTTAAATGGTGATAGTCTGAAGAGTGATGGGCAGCTGGATAGATGAAAAGTAACCCCAACAACTGAGGCATCAGGGGATAACAGTGCAGGCAAGGTTTTGATATTCTGGGCATGTGAGATATATGCTAGAAGGTATAACCAGTGCTGTTTCACTAAGTTAGATATACTTGGCCTTTCAGGGGCATTTTAGAAGGTAACTGTTTAAAAAGTATCGGTAAACTTTTGAGCTATAGCTATAACAAAAATGAGAGCATTATAGTATCATGAGGAAATAAAGGCATGAATCTTATTCACATACATTGTTTTGAGTGTTACACAAAAATTAGATGTAAGATTAGCCAGTCTGTTGGCGTAGGGCAGCATATCTGACTGTAACATTGGTGGCCTGAGATTGACTAGATATCTGGGAATGAGTAGGGCCAGCCGAGTGAGAGGGTGGCTTTAATGGCCAACAGCCAGCTCACATACCTCAGAGGGTGGAGGTGGGGAGTTTATTGTTACTAGACTGATGTCTAGCAATGGCTGGAGAGCAACATTAGTGTCCCTAAAATACATGTGCACATTGAAGGAAAGGACTGATGTTAACATGTCATGAGTAGGAACACCAATGGAGCTAGCTTGCATTATCACACACCTGTCCATCAGGGGAAGTTAGGAAATATTAAAAAATATCCCTGATGTTAGTACAGATTATGCTGGGTTGGTATGCTTCTACATCCTGTCTCTGCCCTCTAAATATGGGTAAGTGGTCCACTAATAATACCTCAAGGTTGGCAGTACTGGTCTGGGAGTAAGCCATTTGGTCTAGGAAGCAGGGACAGCATGTTTTCAAAAACAAACAGTGAGTATTGAGCATGTAATAAGGTGGAACTAGGGACCTGGACACATCTTTTAGAGGTGTAATGGATTAGGGAGTTTCATAAAGCACATGGAGGGAATGATGAATATAATTGGATGAAGGTTGACATCTCTGACTATGAACAGATATTTCCTGTGAGTGAGAAATTATAATAATTCAAGCACCTTCAATCTGGGGATGGAATGGATCATTCTTCTATTAGCAAAAATAGTGATTATTAGAAAATGGAAAAAGGTAGACAGCCCAACATTATAACAGCTAGATGATATGGTAGAGGAACTGAGGACAGAAGCAGGGACTTTAGGGTCAGGAGCAGAATATGGCGACATCAAATGATGAATGCCTTAGATAAAATATATTGAATCCAAGACAGTTGTGACTGAAGTGGTTGGATACATAATCTAGTAAAGACTCAATGTAAAAGTAGAAATGCTTGGTGGAAAGATATGATATGACTGGCTAATTTTGAGTCTCACTAGGAATAATAGGGTCTATATTAGATCAGCGAATGCTTAAACAAGTGAATGCTGATTGATCAACCTTATTTTAGCGAAAGTTAAAAATATCGAAGCAACAGAAACTCAAATTTTTTCCTAGAGAAAGAATCCGGTTGTCCGTTTCTGTTGCTTCGGTATTTTCAGTGCTGTGGTGGAAAGTTATGGGTCGGATTCAGGTAAGTGTGCGATTGTGTGGCTGTGAGTGTTAGGGTGGGTTAGGTGAGTTAGGGTTAGGGCTCGGGTTAGGTATGTGTGCGATTATGTGGACATGAGGGTTAGGGCAGATTTAGGTGAGTTAGGGTTAGGGAGCGGGTGAGGTGAGTGTGCGATAGTGACGGACCTTAGGGTTAGGGTTTGGGTTAAGGTAAATGGATAGTTAGCAGTGTGTGCATAGTTTAGTGTAGGGTTAGGTGTCAGATTTTAGGTGTATGTGTGTGGATTTCTGTTTGTTTGGTGTGCTTGTGTTGTGTGTATGTGTTTTGGATCAGGGATTTTTTCCCTAGGAAAAAAATCCCTGATCTGACAGTTCGAGATTGTAAGCTTTTGCTTACATAAGGTCGATCAATCAGTGTTCGCTTTTTTAAGCATTCGCTGATCTAATATAGACCCGAATAATACTGCAATAACTGTTAATAATTGTTAGTCTTTTGATATTTAGTTGATCATTAGGAAATTAAGGTTGTAAGAGGGATTAATGTATTGAACATAGTCTACTGCACTTTCATTATTAGAAGAAAGTCACAAAGGGGAAATTATGTCAAGAAGACAAATTGTTAACAAAAGGGATACAAAATAGAAAAAAAAATATGCGTTAAAACAGATAAAAGATAATGACATATGTGTAATATGGACATTCTTAATTAATGTAATATGATAGGTCTGCACACTTTAAATGTTTGATATTTATTTCAGTGATTTTTGCTGTAGACTCTGGATGTGACTCCTGATGAAACTAATAAAGTTGTGCATGGTAAGAGGGGGCAAATGCATTAGATGACAGTCACCCTGGCTTAGATGGCAAAAAAAAATTATTTAAAAAAAAATAGATTTAAGTTGGTGTTGAGTAAAATGATGATTAGTATTAAGAAAAAGAATGCACAGACTTTCAGATCTCTTCAAACAAATGACCATGCAATGGACTTGGTGTGGCTAGTATTAGTAATAAAGATAATGTTGAAATATGGCTAAACAAGGAGAAAGTCGCTGTCAGGTGCCAGGATCCACCACATAACGCATGCACTCAGGTCACTCCACAGCAAGTACAAATATGACTGTCTTTGTCCATGTTGGTGTGAATGACCTGAGATGTACCTCCCTGGACTACATGAAGAGAGACATGGAGGAGCTTTCTGATTTTGTAGCCCAGGCAGGTATGACTCTAGCCCTGAGTAGCATCCTGCCATCACCCAGAATGATACCACAGTACAAGGACAAAATGAATGACTTCAACAATTGGCTAAGCTTCTGGTGCCATTCTAAGGGGATCCAGTATCTGTCTGCCTGGGATAACATGATCAACAAACCATGATGCTTTGCCAGAGATGGCCTGCACCTGTCTCCCTTGGGATTCTGGATACTGGCTAAGGCTCTAGCCACCCCATAGTACCTTTTCTAGGCAAGATTCAAATGAAAAATTCACCACCGTAACTGGTACAAGCAAGCAAAATCTGAGGGTAATGCTACTCAGTGCTAGAATTCTTAACCTCAAAATGCACTCACTCAAGACACTCCTTAAAATGGAGAACATCGACATCTGTGCAGTGACAGAGACCTGGTTCAAGGCTCCAGAGAGCACCCCTGCATTACCAGGCTATAATTCATACCACACCTTTTGGCCACCTAACTTGGACCGAAGCACTAAAGGCGGAGGTGTGTCAGTATTCATTAAGGATATCCACACCTCCAGGCTAGTTGCTCAGCATAATGCATCTGAGATTATCCAAGTGCAACTAACTCTGGGCAAGACAACAATGCAAATTGTAGCTTGCTACAGATCCCCCACCATGCCCCAGGATTCCCACTCCTCATTTCTTGATACACTGGAAAATATTAGGGTACAACCTAACACCCTAATAATGGGTGATTTCAACTACCCCACCATTAACTGAGAGAACTACTCATGTACCAACTCTTGTGCTCATTATTTTCTGGAATTCATAAATTCTAATGCCTTGGATCATCTTATCCACACCCCCACCAGGGGCAGCAATATCCTAGACCTGGTCATTACCAACATGGGCAACCGGTGTTCCACACCAGAGGTCAATTCCTCATTGGTCAGATCCGACCACAAGCAAATCACCCTAGACATCCACATCCCAGCCCCACCCCCCATTAGGGAAACCACCGTAAAAAATTTCTCCAAAGCCAACTTCACGCTTCTTAAGACAGAAGTGGCAAACTTCAAGACACCCATGCTGATGGACAGTAGAGATATGACTGTTGAATCCTATACAATTGCACTTTATAAGCACATACACGAGTGCATGGATCGTGCAATCCCTAACAGAACCAAGATGCTATCCTCCAAGAAAAAGAAGCCAATCTGGTGGTCCGCTGCTATAAACAAACTCTACAACAGAAGAAAGAAACTGTTGCAAAAAAGAGTAAAATCCCATGATAGGGAGGAACTCCATGGTCAGCCTCAGTAAGAAGCTGAGATCCCTCATAACATCCTCCAAAGCTAGTTACAAAAACAAAATCACCACTGATTCTAAAGACAACCACAAAGCATTCTATAGCTATGTCAAGAATCTCAATGGCAACACTCAGATCTGCTCTGAGTTACAGCACAGTGGCACTAAATATACAGAACCAACTGATATTGCCAACATCCTGGCAGATAGGTTCAGTGCTAACTTTACCCCTCTCTCATCCCCTATAGGGCCCATTTCTATACCGGAAGAATGCAAAGTACCTGTAATCATGGCTGCACAAGTAAAAAACATACTCTCCAAAGTCAAGAACACAGCATCCATGGAACCTGACAACATCCCAGGCTGAGTTCTACATGAACTACAGAACGAACTGGCACCCCACCTAAGTACCATGTTCAATCATAGCCTCACCTCAGGCTTTGTGCCCATTGAATGGCACACAGCAATGGTTATCCCACTCCACAAAGGGGAAGCCACCATGGACCCCGGGAACTACCACCCCATTAGTCTGACGAGCCTGGTCTGCAAGGCTATGGAGCGTATCATCATGGAACTTATAAACAATGACATTGGTAATCTCGAAACTCTGGACCCTACCCAGTTTGGGTTTGTAAAAGGCAGATCATGTCTCCTAAACCTGATAGACTTCTTTGAAGCAGACACCAAAGCTGTAGATGAGGGTAAGGTGGTACACACAGCCTATCTAGATCTCGTGAAGGCTTTCAACACCATCCCCCACTCTGGAATTATAGACAAACTCACTAAACTAGGTATAAATCCCTATGTCACAAGGTGGGTTGCCAACTGGCTCACTGACCAAACCCACACTGTGAAAGTAGCAGACTCTAAATCCAACTTCAGACCAGTGACAAGTGGAGTACCACAGGGTTCAGTCTTAGGTCCTCTCCTGTTTGGTATCTACTTCTCTGAAGTACAGGCTAACACAGAAGGTCTTTGGCTAACAAAGTTAGCAGATTACTGCAAACTAGGAGCCATAATCAAATCTCCTAACAATGTGGACATCCTTCAAAAGGGCCTCACTGAGACAGATGCCTGGTGTTAAAGCCATGGCCTCAAGCTCAATGCCAAAAAGTGCATTGTCATCCCTTTTGGTAAAAACTCAGTACCTATGAACTATCACATAGGCGGTAATCTACTTAACACTGAAAGTGTGATAAGAGACCTTGGGACACAGGTGGACTATAGTCTCTCCTTTGATAATCACATCGCCACAGTAGTCAGGAAATCCTTCTATATGGCACACCTCATCACAAAAGGTTTCTTATCCAGGAAAAAAAGAGGTCATTGTTCCCCTCTACTCATCACTCATTAGACCCATTATAGAGTACAATGCCCCATTTGGTATGTACCTCACAAGACATCTACAATAACTGAAAAGGCCACAGAAATACCTCACAAAGAGGATTACCGGTCTCAAACAGATGCCCTATGCAGACCGTCTCAAAAAACTCCAGCTTTACACTGTCACATATCACCTACTCAGAGGCAATCTCTGCCTAACATACAAAGCTATGTCAAACCCAGAGCAGTTGGACATGCTCCACGTAAAGAAATCCCAATCCCTCCGAGCTACACGCTCTAGGGACCTAAACCTTGTCACCACAATAAACAGAACATGCTGGAGGGATAGGTTCCTGTCTCAGAGACTTCCCATACTCTGGAACAAACTACCTAGCTATATCAAACAAAGCTCCTCATTAGAACTCTTCAAGAAAAATCTTGATGATTGATTGGGAGATAGGAAATTCACCCCGGGGATCACTTCTGTGGCTCTGCTTGACAGAGCCACAGGAAAATAATTTTCTTCGGTGGCAAAAGCCAGGGTACCATTTGGCTAAGCTTATATAGGCCCTAGGGAACTTAGGACCTAATAACAGTACCAACGTCTCTGTGTGCCAGGATGGACAAAATGATCACTCTGTTCTCAATGTTGCCATACTAGTACCCAAATCAGAGTCACAACAGGTTAAACTAGACACCCATAAAGTTTGTCCCTTAACAACACTAGAGAAAAACATATTGAGGATGCATACTGGTTCTATAAAGAAATGATAGACAATAACACTCCTTGCAATATAGTTTAGTGGTCAGGACTCCATCTACCCCAACCACCACCTTAACATCAAGATACTCAATAGCTTCAGATGAAATATTACAAGTAAAATGCAGAAATTCACTACTCTGATTTGGGTACTAGTATGGCAACATTGACAACAGAGTTGATGACTAGGGGCTACAATGATATGGAAGTCTCTATGGCCATTAGTCAAACTCTGACTGAGAGGAAGGGTAGGGCTACACCTTACTACTCGGGTAATGTTCGTGTCACATGGCCACAAACTCAACGATCGAGTCAGGTACCTGTTGTTTTGTCGTATAGTACAGATTCAAAATCTATATGTGAAATTTTAAATAGAAACTGGCATATTTTGCATACAGAAGAAAAGATAGGTGAACTAGTGGGACTTTGACCAAGGGTGGTATATAAGAATAAGGACAACTTGAAACAATTGTTATGCTATCCTAGGCATAATTCATTAGAACAGGAAGGTCGGCTAGGGACTAAGAAGTGTAATGGCTGTAATTTCTGCCAGTTTGTGGATGAGAGTGATAATTTTGTCCATCCTGACACACAGAGACGTTGGTACTTGAGAATATCAGCTGACTGTAATACCAAGAACGTAGTCTATATATCTCATTGTGCAGCCTGTTCTAAATTTTACGTAGGTAAAACTAATAGGAGGCTTCGAGAACATATTAGGGATCATAATTATTGCTTTAGAAGAAAAATGGATTATAGTGCATTAGCTAAGCAGACACTAGTTGCTGGTGATGAACATTTCTTTTTGTTTCAAGTATTACAAGTTCTTGGTATTGGTGCTAGGTTGGGTAACATTTATGCACGCCCAGATACAGCTGAAATTAAGTGGATCTTAAGATTAGGTGCTCATATGGGGTCTGTCCTAAATGATGCAGTATCTATTAAACCAGCTTTGAAAGAATGTAAGCTGGCTAAGAAATGAGTTTAAGTATGCATCAGTTGTTTTAGAAATGTATGATATTATATATGTTTTTTGCTATAAAATAACTTTTTGCAGGTTTTACTATTTTTAATATACTCCTAAATTGGTTTGACAGGAAGTTACATAATGTGGTTCATTGCTTTTAGAATATGATTGGTTCTTTTGAATTTTAGAAGGGTATTTAATTAATGAATTGCTATGGTTTGTTGTCTGATGAAGCACCTGGAGTGTGAAAGTGCTTACTATACAATAAAGATTTTAGAAGAAAAGTGAATGTTTCAGTGTTTCTGGCCGTGTCTCTGTGGCTGCTGTATTGTTAACTGTGCAGTTAATTACTGTTGGCTCCATTGGTTTATATATATATATATATATATATATATATATATATATATATATATATGTGTTTGTGTGTGTGTAGCAGAGGTGCAGGGGGCACAGATTCTTTTGCTGGGAGGTGCATGATGGATAGTCTTTAGTGCCATTACAGCAAGTTTTAAAATTTGCTACAGTTCTATGCATTAATTGCAAGACTAGCAATTGAAAATCTCACCCTTTCCATATTGGTCTTGCCAATACCCAAACTATTGCTGTAACCACCGCCGTCAATAAAAGCAAAGCAGGTCAGTTATGGAGTAAATTGGTGGGTACCGATTCAATCGTTCATGTTTAGTATGAAGGCTGTTAGGGTATGACTTTGTTTCATTTGCAGGAGGAGTCTGTTCCAGAGGTGGGGTAATAAATCTGTCTCTGCAGTGTGTTTTTGAAATCGGTGGAGATTTAAGTCCCTAGTACTAGTATTAGTAGAACTATCTGACTTGTAAAGATACAGCAGATCAAGGCAGATATGATCCCTAATGACACGGGATGCAAGGCGTATATCACCCCTCAAAAGCCTATACGAAACCGAGTATAGGGATAGTGTTTGAAGCTATTCTTGGTAGCTCAAGGTCTTTATACATTCATAGATTCGTAGATATTCCAAGGCTATTGAGTATAATGACTATTTAGTCATTGCCAGTACCCTCCATAAAACCACACCTCATTTCTCCAGGAGAACCACAACAGTCAATCATAGAGTAAATTTGTGGGTACCTGTCTAGTCACCTAGGTTGTATTTAAAGAAAGAAACTGAGTTGTGCTGCTTAACATGCAGGGAGAGTTTATTCCAGAGGTTTGGGTGGAATAGGACTAAAAACCTGCTCCTCCATTGTGTTTTACTTGTCTGCTGGTGAAGACTTAGGTTCCTGGTCCTAGTATTGGTGGAAATATTAGACCTATGGAGACACATAAGGTCCAGGACAAAAGGGTCTTCCCAGTTGCTTACTGTGCCTACAAAGGTACATACCAAAGGAACACTGTACTTAGTAACTGGTCAGAGTAGGACTACATACACAGTAATGATAATTTCTTTTAACCTGGATGATGTGCCTTCAGATAGTAATAGTGGTTGTGCTAAACAGTAGGATTTTCTGACTTATGTTGCTATATGGTGGGCAAAAAAGAGGACATTATTGATTCAGGTTTAATTATTTATTTATTACTTGTTTACTGGGTAAATAGGCTGACCCTTTTTGGCCACAATCTGGACTAAATGCAATTACATGCTTCCAAGATCCATGACTGCATTTTCATTTTGGTGTGGAGTACTGGCTACACTGTATAGGGAGAAAGTCATTAACTAAATGTAACATTACTACAATATTACACTTTTTTGAATTGTAGCTCCTTTTCCCTATACCACATGGTTACAAGGATTAGTTCCTGCTGGAATAAATGGGAATGGAGGGATATTTGACAATAACACCCAGTTTGCAGTCATCTGCAAACTGATTTAACAAAAGGTCTTGATTCCTGATATTGAGAATGGAGAAATAGATGCCTAAAAGGAGGGGTCTCAGTACTAAGCCCTAGGGCACAACATGCCTAAAGAAGTCCCACAGTAGTATGGGTAAACATTTAATGTACAGAGGGGATGCAGTGGGATTTCACTCAGATGAAACACAGTCACTAATGAGTACTGCAGAGTTCCGTACTGGGACAGGTCCTTTTCAATGCTTATGTAATTCATATTACAATATATTTGCAAGACAATATTTCCCTTTCTGTTGATGAAACAAGGAAGGTATAAAATAATGAGGGGATTTTATAAGATAGAATAATGATCTGAAGCATGACAGTCTAAATTCAGTGCAAAGTATAGTATCTGAGAAATAAAAACTTGAAAATGAGTAGATGTATGTAGGAGAACTAATAAATAGCACGAATGAAAAAGAAAGGGACCCTGGAGTAGTCCTATCCCATGACTAACTTACACTTCTCAAGCGTATGGGTTTTACAGATAATTTTATTTCTGGATGCACTTCCTGATGTTAAAACTGCAAGTAGAAAACAAAACAAAGATTATGACATTTCTTGATGTTTTAGTTTCACTGTTTTTCCCTTATAATCACACCCACAAAATTTTGTCAGCTTAGGTATTAATAATGATTTGCATATATCAACAAAGCATTCAAGGTCATCAGAACCATGAGACCAGATGTTACCGATACATGTAACTCCATACAAATTGCAGAAAGAGTCATCACTGGGCACATTGCAGGTGCTGTGAACAGCACTTCTGGTTGACATCAAAGATTGAAACAATACTAATTTCATGAACTTTAATCATACTTTGACTTAGGAATGGGGTCCATTCCCATCATGGTATTTGATACCCAAAAGGCTTGGAGAAGTTAAAAAGGAATAAACACATTATGCTTTTACTAATAAAATATCACATTAGTTTTCAAAATAGGGTGTTCTAGCTGTGAGCCATAGCTGACAGCATGTCTTACTATAGCAATAACCCACGCCTGGGTGTGGGTAATGCTGGATTTACCCACGGTTGGTGTGGTTTGGTCACGAGGGTGAAGCCCGAGTGGCCAAACAAACCCAACCGTGGGTAAATCCAGCATTACCCACACCCAGAAGTGGGTTATTGCTATTATACAATGACATTATTTAAGAAAAAAAATAATTACTTTTCTTAAATAATAGCATTGTATAATGCCTCCTTGCTGCCCTTCCGCAGCTGTCTGGTATTCTGCGGCAGTTCTGATGTACTGCATATGCATATGCCTACGCAGTACATCAGAGCTGTGGGCAAAAGCAATGGAGAAATCAATATCGCCGTTGCTTTTTACAAACGGTCTCGCTATGTTAAATGGGTTTAACATAGCGAGACAGTTTTGAAAAAAGCAACAGAGAAAGCAAGATCTCCATTGCTTTTTACAAACTGTTTTGCTATATTAAATGGGTTTAACATAGCAAGACAGCTTTAAAAAAGC
The DNA here is from genome assembly GCF_019279795.1 of Protopterus annectens. NCBI lineage: Eukaryota > Metazoa > Chordata > Ceratodontiformes > Protopteridae > Protopterus > Protopterus annectens. Next base: position 1,090,791,692 of record NC_056726.1, read on the forward strand.
AACAGAGAATCTCCGTTGCTTTTTTTAAAGCTGTCTCGCTATGTTTAAACTCATTTAACATAGCAAGACAGTGTTGCTGTAAGAGTTATACTAATGGAAAAAGTCTGGGCGACCGGACCTTTTTCCATTACTATAACTCGGATTTAAAACGTGCACGCTGACCAATCAGCGTGCATGTTTTTGAATATTAATGTGGGGTCATTGTATAATAGTATATACGACACCCTGTTGCTGCACTGAATGTGGAAAAATAGCAACTTATACACTAATACGGGCTGTGAGGCATTATGCCCTCAGTGTTTCAAGATGTCATGTCAGGAGTTTTCATCTTCAAGAAAATGTTCAAGGAGCCATCCTTATCAACAAAATGAATTGCAAAAATAACACTTTTTATATCAAACTATCAAATTTACTAGTGCATATGGTAAAGAGATTGCTGCAGTCATTAAGGATTTGCTATTTGCATTTGCTATTGAGAGTGTTACAATAACTTTAAAGAAAAGCAAGTAGTAGGTTCACTACTGACATACACAGAATAATGTATTTAGCTGTAGAGAAAGAAAAAAATATTAGAAGTCTTTAAAAACAATTCTTAAGACCTCCTCCAGACTTTTACAGAAACATCAGTGGAAAACAGCAAAACTGATGCATGGTTGTCATCAGAAATCATATAAATAGAAAGACTAAATGCACTTTAACACATATACTCTGGGGTAAGATATAATAAGGACTTTTCTGGACCTGTTGGTAAAGTGAGTAGCATTGATCAAAGCAATGTATGAAACTAAGAGAATCAAATCAGTTTGTGAATGGAAGATAGACAGATTATACATTATGCCAGAAGGTATTATTTTATGAAAAAGGCTGACTGATAATTGCAAAAGCCTTCCTAAATTCTTAGCAGGGTGAAGAGGCATGACTGAGTTGAAGAATAAATAAAACAGACATAAGCCCATCTCTAAACTGCTTGACAAATATGTCATATGTCTTATTCATAAATATTAGGCAGAGCAAAATATAAGTACAGGCACAAAGTGCAGGGTTTGATTTCACATAGGGTAAATGGCTAGGCTCAAAATGGCCCACAGAAGCAGCTAACCTAGTTCTAACCTATGAACATGAATCTCTATAAAACTTTTTTTCACAAACTCAGACATTAGATTCCTACCTTTTTTCTGGCTTAGTGCACTACACTGTAAATCCCTCTAGACATACCTATATATTATGCACTGATGGAACTGCATTTTTCCTACAAGCAGGGGCAGTTTTTAACTTCTGTAAATCTGCTTTGAATCTGAAATTACATGATGGCCTTTACTTGGCTGGCCATTTTCTTATCTTGGTTATACATTTAAAACTTCTTACTTTAAACTGCTATGAAGTTTGAACCATTACATCTCTATGAAGTTTGAACCATTACATCTCTATGAAGTTTGAACCATTACATCTCTGGTAAGATGCTGTCATTTTCTTTTGATTGTTAGACCAATGACATTAATATTAACATTTATGAATGCTGTACATTTATATGTCTTTTGCTAAAGAATGAATTCTATATGCATCCGGGATGCTAAAACATATTTGATAAGAATACACATGCTGTTTTTATGTTAAAGAGTCTGTTTCTTAAACTCAGGGAGAGACTAGATTAATACAGCTCTGCAGTATAGCCCAACCTCACAAAATTCAGTAATTTATATCAGGAATCCTGTTGCACACATGAAATACTGAGCTTCAAGGTATACAATATCTAAAAGTAACAGTTTTATCTTCTTTTACTGATTAAAAGCTGATTTTAATTTTCTCCTACCCCTTATGGACTGCCAAGGACCACTGTCATACTGTACTGCAAGCAATATTTAAAATGGTGCCCTGCAATGTGACCCAGGTGCTTCACGTATATGGCTGTTGATAAAACAAAAGTAAATAGTTACTAAATAAGGACTTCATATCAAAAATGAAACTTAAAAGTGTCTGTATTTGGAGCGCATTAAAGAAAGCCTTTCAGATGAGACCCATGTTACATGCCAACACCATTTCTTCTGCTACATTCCTGTCTGCTGGCATGAAAAATCAATTGTGCAGTTCATAGTCCAAAGCTGGTGTTCTGTTACAATACATAAAATAAAGTTATATTTCATAATTTCATTTAATGATTTTTTTCCTTTATAAAATAAGAATTAAATACAGAAACTGTGCTTAACTGAGACAATTTTGTGATTCAAGACATGTTGAAAAAACAAAATGTTGAAGGAACATTTAAAGTTATTTTAGCAAAAGAATGCAGGAAAAAATAGTCATGTACTATGAGTTATGGGTCTTAAAAACATCTAACCTATCATCATATAAATGTATAACCACTCCCCTTATAGCAACATTATTTCATTCTGTATTTAGATGAATCTGTTAATTCCCCTGTAGGGTAATACAATTTTGCCCATCTGCATATTAGTGTGTATTTTCTCCTCTATTTTTAAATTTCATTTTTCTTATTTAACTGAAGCACCTGATTTGGGGGAAAGCTGTCTGAATTAAGTGACTTGCTCAGGGTTAAACAACAGACATAATTTGCAAGAATCAAACCCAGAACTAAATAGGGAGCATATCAGCATAATACAGACTTAACCTACTGTTGCTGGATAGGGGATAAGGTACTACTTCTTTTTAATTTACTCAGCCAGTACATTTCAGTTAAATCATTTATTCTCTATAACTATTGCTTTTACAAATGTTGGGAGGCTGGCTTAATGGTTAAGATGTTTTCCTTACAGATACAAGCTGCAGGGTTTGATTCTCACTTGGGGTAATTGGCTAGACTTAAAATGGCCCACAAGGACAGTTAGTCTAGTATGAACCTATGTGTAGTGGTTCCTCCTACAAAATGAAGCAGGCAACTCACAGTTTATTATAATCTACCCAAGTCTACTGCTTCTTACTATGTACAAACAGTACTTAAATCAACTTAATTCACTTGTAAAACAAATAGGAACAACTATGAATCTAACAAGAGTGTAGACCATAAACCTTAATATACAATAACTGGCCTGAAGCCCAAGTGCTTAAACCAGAACTAAGGCACTTTTAGAATAACAGGCACTAAACCTTCAACCAGCAATTCCCAACTTAGAAGGGTATAAGCTACCTCTCCTGCCACAAGAGTGTAGACCACAAACCTTCTTAATGAAAACAACTGGCCTGAAGCCCAAGTGCTTAAACCAAAAGGTTTCGAATGACAGTTACAATTTAATGGGGCTACTAACAAGCAGCAATGAATGCAGCTGAATAAATGCAATTGAGTATATTTAAGAACAAGCAGCAAAAGCAAAAATAAAGTAATAAAGTAGGAAGAAATACAAATACAGTAAAAGCAGATGAATAAAGTGCAATTTTTATTTTTTAGGTTGTGTGAAGGAAAGAAACACGATAATTCAAGGTTGAGAAACTAAGGGGGTGGGCCTTCCCAAATGATCTCTCTCTACTCAGTAGAATGAGCTAATGAGATGGGACTGGGAGGAGTGTCCAAAATTAGATTTTTAGTAGGGGCGGGCAACTCAAAAGCCAGCAAATTTAATAATACAACAAGGACTGGGTGGATGGCAGGTGGAAAATGCAGTCAGAGATGAATGATACTCAGAGCAATGCAGACCACACAAACACTTCAGCTAAATACAGATATTTCTAAACAAAAGAGCAATGCTGTTTCTCAGCTCCTCCCACTAATTAACTGATGCTATTCACAGTTTGCAAAGGAATTCTTTGGTAACTTTTTTAACTGACCCTAGCCAAGAACTCTTTAAACTCCAACAGAACAGAAAACGTAAAACAAAACAAATGTAATGCTAGAATAACATGCAAAATAGAAGTGATCAAACCTTAAATAAAAAGCATCAAGTCAAAATTAAATGCAGTCAGAGATGAATGCATTTCAGAGAAATGCAGACCTCATAAACACTTCAGCTAAATACAGATATTTCTAAATAAAAGAGTAATGCTGTTTCTCAGCTCTCCCACTAATTAACTTTAAATAGATCACTAAACTTCAAATAATTTTCAAAAAATTCTTGAAAAAGTAGTTTCATGTATAAAACAGTCTTACATTTGGAGCAGAGGATGAAGTTGCTGTTAACCAGATGCTTCTGATGGCCCAGTGTTTGATTTTCCTAAACCTCCACTGCCTAACTGCATGAATCTGAGTAACTCACTTAACCAGACAATGCCTCTTGGCGGAGTCTGAAAAATGTACATGGAGATCAGTGCTCTTCCTAAGTTAATAAAAAAATAAATAAATAAATTTCCTGCAGATTATAACATTTGCTCCAGAAATCGTCAAGGGTTCTGTTGAGGATGGAGCACCTTAAAAGTATTTTGGGCAGTGACTGCTTATATTCTTAACAATAGAAGCACATTTTTTATAGGAATTGCTGGAATATTTGACCTACTATATACCACCATCTCCTAGCTATCTTACAAACCTTTGCTTACAGTACAAACATCGTACTGATTCTCAAGCTTGTTTTACATCAGTTCCTTCCAGGTCAAGACAGCCTTCTCAGTGTTAGTCACAGCCCCACATCTCTGGCGTGTTGCTCAAAGCTCCATTTTACTTTATCTGCTTTCTTTTTATGAGCTCATTCCTGTAGTCTTATTAAGGCTCAATATTCATCTCTCCGTTGATAATATGGATTACAGAGCGAGCTGGTCGACTCTCCTTTTTGAAGGAGCTTATTGACTGAAGACCAAAATCATTTAGGGCTGATTGGACTACAGGTTTGTGAGTTTGTGTAATACATTATTTTGCCTATTTAACTTTAAACTTTCAACTGTTTATATTCCACTAGGTTAGCTTAGCTTTTATTCTTTTTCTAGTAGTACCAAGCCTTGTCCCTTTTACGCATCAATTGTTTAGCTTGTCTAGATACTCTTTTAAGTCTGATAGGGGACAGTTAATTTAGAATGTTTAGAAAAATTGTGTTGAATAAGTATACTGTTGCATCTTGTTGGGGGACATATAAAGAGCTCCAGGTAATAGATTTTAGGTCAATATTAGAGTGTCTATTTGGAAGGTGGACTGGTCACGTATATTATTGTATCAGTGAAACTTTTAGATAATGATAGTGGGGAGATGGTCAATAAAAATGTCAAGAAGTGAGCCTGTGAAACTAATATTGTTTGAGGTGTTAGGATCCAGTCTAATGTAGATTCCCTTTTTCTATTTTTGTTATATCTGGATGGCACAGAGATCAGTTGATAGAAGCCATACAGAGGTTTATGGAATTGTAGGTGGATTTAATACAGCTTGCCAATCAACATTAAAATCACCTAGTAATATGGTTTCCAGGGGGATAAAAGATGAGAGCCAAAAAAATATTTCTTCAGCTGTATCACTATTATTATTACCTGTGGATGCAAATACCTACACTGTTTATTGTTTTGCATGCATTGATTTTTTTCTGAAAATATGAACATTTCAGCCTATTTGATTCTAGGGTGGTTAATGGGATAGAGAGAGAAGCTGATAGCATTTTTGCAAAATATTGCCATTATACCTGCTGTATTCTTTTCTCTGTCTGATCTGATGACATGGTATCCAGGTGAGATAATTTTCTCATCATTTAAATCTTGTTTCTGCCATGTTTCTGTAACTTCAATAACATCTGTGTAGTGTTGAGCTATCTATTTATGGACTTCAGCTAGCTTGTTTCAAATGATTTTTAAGCTAACATTAATGAGAAGAGCAGGCCAGAGAATTTTTCTTGGGTCTAGAGCAGGGTTAGAAGTGGGAGTCTTTGGTGGAGTGGGAGCATTAACTGGATGGTAATGTAGGGCTGGATTTGGATAAACATCTCCACAAAGATTGATAGTCAATGGGAATTATATATGGTTATAGAGTCACTTTGGTTTAAATTTCAATTTAACACAAACTTTGTCAGGTAGAGGGTTAAGTGAATATTGAACATGTTTTATCATGAAGAGGTGAATCACAGCATGACAGAATAGTTAGTAGTTATGGAGAAGTGGCAGAAGGATGTAACTGAACAGAATCCACGTTACAGAGGGAAGTGTAGACCATACTGTAGGGTGGTTGTGTTAAGATGTTTTGTGTATATGCAGTGATAGATTGTGTTATTATCATGAGTAGTGGAAATAAATTATGTCATGTTAGGGTTCAGGGGTGTAGGTGTTTGTAGCAGAATGTTATGCATGAAACAGGTGATGGTGGAGAGCTAAGCGTAATGCAATGTTTAAAAGGAAAACAAGAAACTAGTAAGTTAAATGCAGAAGGATATTATTGCTTATTATCTATTACATTTTCAGTACTAAAATGCTATGTAAAAGGAGCAGTGGTCTAACACAGTCTTTGAAGGCTTAATGGCTGTCCTATTCCATCAAAATGCAGATACTGTACTGCAGTTATGAAGGAGTGAAGTTCTACAAAACATTATGAATTTACATGTGAGTTTTGATAAGTCAGTTACAGTTTACTGCTACCAACCTGCTGTCAGGAATACTTGCAGGGGAGTAGGGAATGGACTAAAGCTGGCTGAGAGAACAGCATAGAAAACACAATCAACTACATATTATGCAAGTGCTGGAGAGGGAGGCTAAAATGTTTTGTGAGGAACCAGGCACATTGTGTGGTCGAAAATCTGCCATTTTGGTGAACCTGAACGTGTCTCTGAAGTTCTCTAATAAGCAACCACCACCATTTGCAATAAGAGATGGAGCTTTTATTTAGTTTACTTTTAGTGTATTAGTACACTGATCACAACAGACCATTTATAGGCACAGCCCAGTTAATAAATTCACAAAAAATAAAACAGAATAAATTCACAAAAGGTGTTAATCACGGAAAATAGACAATCCCACAGTCAAATGACAAAATATATAAATATTATAAACAGAGTAGAAAACAAATGTGAATTAATTTTAGTAGTAAATATGAGATGGAAGCAGCAGATGAGAACAGAGGGTCGAAGTAGAAGTGATGCCAGTCAGGAGGGAGTTAGGTTATGTGTCCAATAGAAAAGCTCATATTTTTGATGGAGGTGTCTTTTGAGTTGACTGCTGAATGTGGGGAAAGAACAGACTTCTTTTAGAGAAAGGGCGAGGGATTGTGAGAGTTTGGGTGCAAGAATGAAGAAGGAATGAAGAGGAAGGAATTGCAGTTTGGTTTGGGTGTCTGGAGTAAGGGAGATAATTGGGAGAGGTTGTAAGGGGGAAGTATTATGGATTTTGGCTGCAGATGGTGGGAAGGCACTTGGTTGAAGTAGTTTGAAAAGAAGAGACCTTAACAGTAGCTTAACTCTGCAGGTGACTGGCAGCTATTTGGCTTTGGAAAGGGTGATCCAGTGATGTTCCTGGCAGTGGGCGCATTGGAAATGAATCAGCAGATTTTGTTTTCAATGGACTGTAAAGTGGATACAATTTTTACAGGTTGCCACTCTGATGAATAGTTAGAAAGAACAGAAATAATAAATATTATTAGTATAGTGAATGAGATGTGTGCATTGTTCATTTAGTGAAGAGGGACAATTCGGTTAGTTTGTTTGGTGATTACATCTCTGCAAGTATTCCTAACCTCCATTTGTAGTCATGACCTCAGGTTGTTAAGAAGGAGAAACCATTCTAGACTTTTGTCTGGCAAATGGCTTAATGGTGGCCAACACATGGATCAACTAGACAGTCACAGGATCACATACAAGAGTGGTCAATATGCAATTCAGGTAGACTTCCTCCTAGTAAGGAATGAGGACTGGGTTATAATCAGTGATTACAAAGGCATCCCCAGTGAAAATGTCAGCCCACAGCATAAACCACTGGTTGCCACAGTAAGCTGCAAACAGTGGTCAGAGAATGTTCTAATGTCAACAGAGACTAGGCAGAAGACCTGGAAGATGATGGGAGAAAAAAATCACAAGAGTTCAAGGAATTGCTCAGGAGTCTAGCACCTCAGGAAGAAGAGGAAATAGGTGTAGTTGAATAAGAATGGAAGCCCTCAAAATAGTGTGTGGGTGGACTATAGAACAGGTATGCAGCTAAGCCAGGTATGGAAATAAGACACATAAGGGAAGCTTGGGATGGAATGATGAAGCCCATGATGTCATCTAAAGAAAGAAGGAGTGCAGGAAAAAGTGGGAGATAGAAAAGATAGAACAGGCAAATAAGGAATACTGTTTCCCTAACAAAGAGAGCAGTTGCAGTAGTCAGGAACAATGCATTGGAGAGCACACTACCAGCTTCTGGTAAGTGACTCAGTAGCTGCCACAAATAAATGTTAACAGGCTGCAAGACAAAGAGAGAAAGATAACCATCAAACACTCATCATATGGGATGCCAGCAATAACCTGCTCAACAATCCAAAGGACATCAAAGGCAAATGGAAAGAGCATTTTCAGCAGTTACTAAATGAAAAGAACCCTACAGATGCTGCACTGCCACAGACATGGCCTATGATGAAAGAAGAGGAGTCTACCCTAAAAAAAGTAAGAACAGCATAATGGAAAATGAAGTCAGGAAAAGCAGTAGCCTCAGATGAGGTTACAGCAGATGTGATCAAGTTGTTGGGTGAGTCAGGGGAGATATGGTTCCTGAGGGTATTCTTAGTTGTATGGAGAAGTAGGCTATCCTACATGACTGGAGAACAGGCATACTAGTGCCAGTGTATAAGAATAAAGGGAATATTCACAACTATGACAACTATAGAGGTATCAAACTTGAAGGATGAGGGCCTAAGTTTGACCCAGATGACCCAATATCAATTAGCAACCTAAATGCTGGGAAGCTGGCCAGAGAAGGTGGGGAAAGAATCCATCTCTGGCTTGCCCATTCTAGGAGAAAGGAGGCAGCTGTCTGCTGCTATAATGACACACAGAGGAAGGGGGTGTTGTAACAAGTGAAGCAGAAAGACCCAAATGTGTGATCTCACCAACCACTGGGCTTTGTAGCCAAAGACTGAGTGTGCATGCCAGCACTCAGGCCTGGAGACCTGGCATTGTGACCATTCTGCATGCCAGTGCTGCTGACTGAGTAGTACTGGTAGCCATATAGACAAATACTGATGGTTGCCTGGTTAATGGCCTCCTGTGACTAAGTCTTGCTCAGTGGGAATGAATGGATGACTGATCAGTAGTAATTTTGTTGGTGGACAGGTATAGGGGGAAAAATATATAGACAAAATGTAACATAAGGGATAACAGAGTATAGAAATGGTCTTGCAAGGAACCATTTTCAAAACCGTTTTGCAAAAGTTGAGACAAATGCATGAATGAACTAGACAGACAAAGAACGTTCTATATTACGCTATTTCCTTTCACAAACACATTGATATGACCACCACCAAAGTTCTGCACAACTTAAGACAGCAAACTTTATCACATGTCTGCTTAGTATAGTACAGAAGCTCAACTGACAAATAGTATCAGTGAGTTAATCCATAGACTTGAATATGCATAAGCTATCACTGTCTTTCTGTCAGAACAAACTGCTGTTGTACTACAAACCATACAGAACAAGACTTTTAGATTTATTCACCTAGCTAATGTTAAAGAATATTGTTGCATCTCCATCCAAAAGGCATAGTTTATCCTTTTATCCCATTACTGCTAGGGCAGTGTGTCTGCTGAATACTGCTACCTTCAAATTGCTCCATTACAGGTCTTGCTCACCAGCAGGGCATAAATTGATAGCACATTAATACAGCTTCTCCCTCAGATTTACCAGACCACATTCACTGGTTATATGTGAAAGATCTCTTGTTTCTGGCTCAAAAAAAGAGAACACTTCCTTGGGCAATCTCTTGCTCATAAAGAAAGAGCTGAATGAACATGACACAGGAATATAAATGCACTTGTTTAAGAAATACAGGATAAGCCTAAGCCCACTAAAGTGGAAGCCAATGTTGTTAGTTACTGAACTAGTAGAGGACTAATGTTTGAACTTCATACACCTATGTATATATTGTGCATATATCCTTACGATATTTGTTTTTGGTTACCTTGTATATATGCTCTATGACAATGTAATCTGAGTTTCCTGTTTTATTCATGCAGCTCAGTTTTGCTTTTTTAACTTCTAGTGTTTTTGTAAAACCTGTATGTTCTTAGATATTTGCCATTAGGCCTTGGTGGTAGCTGAAAAGAGTCTTGTACCAGCCCACCCATCTGGTAAACAAACAAGTAATTAAATAAAATAAAGTATTAAACTTCATGATGAAAGTATGGTCTCACAGAATGAATGAGAACTTTAAAATATATTATAAAAAAAGTTTTTGGGTGGTATCCATAGTCATTACGTGAATATGCAAAGACTTTCCATGCTGTCAGTGCATTTCCGGAGTAAAGGCATGATTCACAGAGGCAACTTACACTAATCCAAAATGGCTGCAAAGAACAGCAAGCAAATGAAGTCATAATGAGATGCAAATAAGAAATTATAAGGTTGCATGCTAATGAGGCCTTCTCACTCCTACTTGTGATTCATAGTCAAACTTTCTGTGTGTTTCTGCTCTGTCTGCAGATTTGTTATAACAGGTAGAATTGCACCTGTTCTATCTACTTTGTAATCAACAATGATGCTGTTACTTGCTGCTAGCCTAGCTATTTCCATCTGTGAGCTGTTTGTCTTGGTGGAACCAAAATTGTTTGTTCCCAGTGGCTCTCATCTGCCAAGAAGGTGGAGAAATAGATAGAGAATAACTCATTATAATTTTGGCAATTAAGAGATATTTGATAGGTTCAGAGTGGACAGAGATACTGTAAGGGTCTTAGTGAGTATGCAGCCCCATAGTGAACTGAGGGATGCGTGGACTTGCTATCACTGCAGATACAAAGGTATGCATAGCCCTTCACCATACTTGCCATGGGGACTTTCCAGAGACAGGCTGGGGGCGCGTTGGGTATTTCACAGACTTCTGCCTTGAGGATACCTCTGCAGTTCTTGGATGAACTCTTGACACATGTGGAGGAGTACATGTATTTCCTGGTGTCACCTCAGAATGGAGCCAAGAATATGCATGCCTTTTATGGGCTGATATGTTCCCCTGAGATATTCGGTGCAATAGATTGTACACATCTTGCAATGAGGGCCTTATCTGGTCCACAGGGGGGAGTGGTACCACAATAGGAAGGGCTACCATTCCATCATTTGCCAGGTAGCATGTAATGCAATGGGGTGCATAACCAAAGTCTCTGCCCAGGATCATGAGAATGTACACAATTCCCATATCTATCACACTAGCTCACTCTACTGCCTCTTCCTGCATGGTAGGAAGCCCAGTATGCAGAATGTTTACTCCATTTTGGATTCTGTACAACATGAACATGAATAGTTCTAGTGGTGAAGTGACCCATGTTGTCACTGCAGTTCCCAATCCCAATGGAAAAACGTTTTTTTTTTTTTTTTTCTATTTTATTAAGTAGTTATTCATGGCAAAATATATTGCCAAATACAAATCCACTTTTTTTGTTTTGCCCCCCCCCCTCTCATTTTTCTTTAGGTAATGCTGGATATCCACCAAAGCCATGGCTCTTGACTGCAGAGAAATCCAAGTGGAGTTGCTGAAGACAATTAGCATACAGCCATGTCACAAACCTATTGTCATTGAGAGGGTCTTTGGCCTCTTGAAGACATGTTTTAGGTGTCTGTATGACCAGGCTACTGCATGCAGGATGTATACGCCATGCTGCATTCAGCATAACATGATCATGCACCGGTCAGGCAGTGAAATAACCCAAGCAATTATTGCAGCTCACAGTTCTAGTCCTATTATGACTAATAGTGACCAGCCAGCAACAGCAGTAAGGGGCCACATGAGGTAGGTAAATGGGGGCATACAGCTGTGCAGGTAAAGGGGTGGTATCCAGTTCAGAGCTATGGACCATGACATTCAGATTAGTGTTTTCTGTCTTGTAAAAACACATGAAGTATAAATGATGCATGCAGTGATATCTGTGGGCTGTGCTGTGTGGTACATGGTCTACTGTCACTATTCATGTGACATTCCCTCTCTGTTCATGCGACATTCCCTCTCATCTTTAAATAATATATAATATTCTTTTTTTTATTTCAGAAGAGGAACTTATATTACTGTTTGTAAAAGTCATATCTGAGTGCTTGCTGATTCCTGCTCAGTGATGTAAGGTATTATATAAGGAATAATTACATTTGTAACTTTTTTGTACAATACATTTGGCTGAGATGGTATTCCTAAGTATGCACTTACTTAATGTCCTTAAATGGCACAATTAATAAAAAAAAGTATTATTTTAGTATTTAACATTAGTTTATGCAATTAAACTGAATGAAAATTTATCATACTTTTTATATTACACAATGTTTCCTCAGTTTAAACTATGTTGCCTGTTAAGGTACTGCACATCAGATTATTAAATTTGTGACATGCACAATAATTTGTGTCCTCAGAGACAAAAACATCATCATTTCTGCAGTGGGGAGGTTGAAGTGGCAGCAGTGTTTGTTTACATGACAGGATACCCATTTTCATCTTCAATTTTCTTATTAGTGTTTCCGTTGAATATTTGTGTATTACTGCTATTAAATTGTAGGCAGCTGACAACTGTAGCAATGATAATGTATAGAGAATTAATGGTGTCAATCACTGCGATCTTATGTTATGACATACAGCTTTCTTTCCACAGTTCCATGAAGTTTTAGGTTACCAAACAGTCAAAAGGTGCCACAGACAAACCAATTAGTAAAAACTACAAGAAAAACCTAGCCAAGTTAGAATTTTCACTGTGTGACACCTTAAACATCCTGTAATAGAGGTCCATGGGATATATGCAAATGACCCCTAAGACATCAAGCTTTTCATCTGTATGGCTTCTGAATGTCCATGACTTCTTCATTTTTTCATTTTTAAGTCTTTATAGATTCACTCAGGCCAATAATGCCAACCCTCACTCGCTGTGGACATGTATGTTTCAGCCTTCTTATGACCTCGTCAGCACAACATAGGTGGACTGTTTGGCTATACTTTGGAAACACAGGGTCTTTAAACCTAGTTGATATCCATAACCATTAAGGTGACTGCAAAATATCTCAATTAACATCCAAACCAGAGTTAAAAGTTCACACAGACAAAACAATTAGTAAAAACTACAAGAAAAACCTAGCCAAGCTACAGTTTCCACTGTGTGATACCTTAAATCTCCTGTAATAGAGGTTAGTGATATTGCCTTATGTCAAGGCTGTTCTGCATACTATGTTGGAATGAAAGTTTCAAAAATGTGTTTTAGAACATTTTATTACAACAAAATTCACAATGTTAATAATGCATTGTATAGACATTCTGTATGTAAGGATATTCATGGTGGTGAATTTATAAATATAGTTGAACAGAGATAAATGATGTGGCAACTAAATTGCAAGCCAATAACTATCATGGGCTAAATAGAACAATTCATATTAAATATTTTTTTTTAAATAGAAAGTTAAAAATGTTGTTATAAATTTCAGGACTTAAAACATATATCAATTGTGTTGTTTATTAAAGTGTTTAAAATTGATTTATTTGTTTAATATAGCTCTTTAAATGAATGGTAGCCTTTTTGTCAGCTGATCAAGTTAATTAATATATAATGATATGTGTTTAGTGATTCAGTTTACTCTGAAGAAGTCCATTTTTAATGTTGGATTAAAGAGCTAAGTAAAGTTTATTGATTCTGCAGTTTTGTGGGTTTTTTTTTTTTAAGGTGGATCATGTTAGTGTACATGGAAAGTTCATTGTTGTTTCATTTTTCTATTACAGTACTTTTTTGAGAAGCAAATTTGCCTTCCATGTGTCTAGACAGTGTCCTGAGTCTTGTAAGTCCTGACTAGTGTATGAATGGAAGCAACCACAGATGCTTGGTGTACCACAATACTACACATCAGTGTGATTAAAGTGACCACAGATGCTTGGTGTACCACTATACTACACATCAGTGTGATCAAAGTGACCACGTATGCTTGGCGTACCACCATACTGCACATCAATGTGATCATGGCATTAACTCTGTTCTTTGCATTTTCCATGTAGTGATGGAAATCCTCATGTATACCCTGGAGGGCACTGATTTCCAGCTGAATCTCTATGGCAGTGCTCTGAGCCCTATCAATGTCACAGCAAAATTTGATGTTGGGCAACCAATGCTTTATGCATTTCCTGGGATAGCTGTGACAGATTTCTGAGCCTAGTGCCCCATTGTAAAGGTGTCACTGTGGAGACTGTTTTCTCTTAATTTCTGCTGCAGTAGCGTTGTCGCCTCACAGTAAGACACTGTCTGGTTCGATTCTCAGCTAGAGCGTCTTCTGCGTGGAGACATGCGTGAATGGGCGTACCTTCATTGAAGGTTGTGCATCAGGGCTGGTAACTCGGCACGTAAAAATCAACTACCAATCATTAGCGGACCGGAGTTCCACTGTGGTGTCCCCTAACCGGGAAAAGCCGAAAGACACAAATCCTAAAAGTGATCATCTAGGTTTTTAGATACTGTTATGGAGGTGCATGTGTTTTCTTCCTGTACAAGTGTGAGTATAATGTCATCATGTGCTTGACTTTGTGATGCTCTGTCACTTCTTGCAGAGTTACTAATATGTTGTGGGGTGCAAAATCCTACCATTAAACGTCAGGACTGCTTGCCACGTTCCTCAGGCTGCCTCATACTATGTTATCATCATCATCATCTCCAATAGCCATTCTGTGGCTGATATCATCCAAATTTATTGGTATGCTGGAACTGTTTGTTTCTACTGCTGACCCTGTAAAAAATGAATTGAAAACATTGTCAATAAAAAAGCAGCATACATTACTGTATGCTGAGTAAGGATGCATGGAGGACACTTGCCATGCACACTGCCTTCATTGCCATTCTCTGTAGATGTGGAAGGTCCACATGTGAATAGTAATTGTCATATGTTTAATGCAATAATTCCATGTCAGCATTCGATAATCTATATAAATATATGTTACTCTTTTTAAGCCAACCTTCCTGAGCAGATGTGTGTTGCTGCTGCAGACATTGTTAATAGCCAGTGTCCACACCAACACTGATTATTCCAGTCCCATCATCCATCTTCTGTGTCACACTCATCCACATGAATGGAGAGGGGATATTCCTCATCTGGTGTTAAAGGGATAAGTGTTGCCCCCTCCAGTACTAGTATGGTAAATTGCATTCTACCTCACCTTGGCTCTAGCACATTCTACCATATAATCTGTCCTTTTCTTGTGCTGTATTAATGTGTGGTTCCTTCCACTGACTGCGTTTATATCCATAACCACTTGATTCTAGGCCTTTGTCCTCTCAGCTTGTTTGGGCACCCCTTTTCCAAAAAGACATTTGCCATATGCCCTAAGGGCTGCTATTAGGATGTGTTTTTTCTCATTGATAAAATTAGCCTTTATCTGCCTTGATACCTGCTTTTGCATCATTCCTACGCCTAAAACAATATGCCATAGTCATACACAAAAAAATTGTTGCAGTCATCAACAATACAAAATTAAAGCATGCCCACCATCAACAGAAAAAAAAGTTAGGTGACACAAAACAATTATATTCACAGCAGAGTCTCAATCCAGCCAAGTAAAGTTGTGTTGAACTAATGTTTGCACCATCATGAATATTTTTATTTTTTTTTTTTATTTAACATTTGTTGACCGGGAATGTCCGACTAGGTTCCACAGAGCCTGTTTTCAGC
Source organism: Protopterus annectens (assembly GCF_019279795.1). NCBI lineage: Eukaryota > Metazoa > Chordata > Ceratodontiformes > Protopteridae > Protopterus > Protopterus annectens. The sequence continues at coordinate 1,090,807,391 of NC_056726.1, forward strand.
GGAGGCCCGGGGAGAAATGCTCCAGATGCATGTCTTTGGAATGTGGAGGAAAACCAGAGAACCTCTTGCTGTGAGGTGACAATGTTAACCACTGCACCACTGTGCCGCCCATAGATTCACAATAGTAAGGCAAGTAGTTTGTAACCACTTCAATCCTTTCCCTAGCTCTACCACTTTATTGTATTCATAATACTGTCATTTTTCATTCAGCAGTGGCACTCAGAAATCTCCCAGTAAAGACACTTCACAATTAAATTACTGCATTTCAACCATGTGTGCACAATTACTAAATGACAGCAAAATAAATTTATGTTTCTCAGTGATAACTATGCATTTCCACCACTACTGTAATGAATTTCCATTTACTGTATTAACTTAAGTCATTCAAATCTGCCCTCTATATCAGTAATGCCAACATTTCTTCAAGTAAACTCAGTAATCCAACACCATTTTGAACTACTTCATATTAATTTGCAATATTTCTATTATTTATTGCTTACTTTAAAAAGTAAGCAGTTTCATAAACCTTTTCCCAGCAAACTTGAGTAATCACAAGTCGATATTGCAGTGTTAACCTTATTCATGTAAGTTCAGGGTCATGTATGAGTTCAGTATGTTGAGTGTGAAAAATGTCCATGGAGATTAGTGCTCTACTGCAGAAAACAAATTAAAATAAAATACCCCAAACAGAGAAACTGTGCATGTATATAAAAGCATAACAAGTTGGAGGAAGATGTAGTCCAACTATTTCAACTTGCATTAAAGGAACTATTGACACATTATGAGAATTCAGACGGAATAAATGTTTAAAGAAATAAACAGATATACTTAACAAATGCAACAGTAACTTCAATGACTTGCAGAATACTAGTAGTCACATCAGAAATGTTAAGGAAAAAGTCAGAAATGGGTAAAAAACATGCTCTTATGCGGTCTCTGTGTTATCAGAGAGGAGACTGAATATACCTCTAGTCAACAACATAGGAGACAGGCCGGATTATCTGATATCTAAGGGTACTGGAAAGCATGAATAAAAACTTTAATACTTAAACAAATGTCAAATAATATTTTTTTTTCTGTCTTTAGCTGATTTTGTTACTATGTATAACTTCAAGAGTATTTATACACAAAGATAAACCCAGAGTCATAAAGACCCATAAGTTCACTTTCATGTTATGAAAAAATAATGGAGAAGGTTGTTTTGGCTAAATTGTTGTCAGAACTGGAAAGGCTTGACTTAAAACCATACATCTGCTATATGTGTTGAAAATAGCTTTATAACCACCTGTAACATGATGTTTTATAATAATTTAATAATGGATATAAATAAAATATTGTGATGTAATTTGTATAGACTTAACTTCAGCATTTGATAGGGTCATACTCAAAACACTGATCAATAAATTAGAACAACGAATTACTTATTTAATTTTGATAAGATGGATAGCTGTATGGCATAGGACATGGCAAGTATTGTTACAGCAATTGGACAGGCGAAATTCTAAGTTACAGTCGGGGTGTCCTACTGGGCTCTGTGTTTGGCCTATAATTATTTAGGTTGTATCTTTCCGATCTATCTTTTTCATTGGAGGTGTTTTACACTCTGTATACAGATGGCTTGAAAATGGCTAAACTGATTATGTGCCACAGATAGGACATCTGCAAAAGGACTTGAATAAATTTGACTGTTTGAGCACAGGAGAATGATATGCTGATAAATGGCTCAAAAACTAAGCATATGAGATTTGTAAGACATAGAGTGAAAGGTGAATATTTAATACAGCACAGAACACAACATATTCATTTAAGGAACTGGGTATATGGGTCGATCCAGCTTTGAGTTTTTCTGATCATATCAGCAAATTGGTTAATGATAGTTATAGAACTATAGTTTATAAAAAGATTTATAAAGTCTAGGAAATCAGAAATGATTAAATCATTATTAGTTAGTTACTTTATATCCCAACCTGAGTATGGAATAACAATATGTAAACCTTATAAGAAAACAAGCATGAATAAATTGGAAAGAGTACAGTGGACACATGCCAAAGGCATTCATGGAATTGAAAATTTAAGTTATTCTGAAGACTAAAATGTTTAAACGTGTACAGTGTCTCATACAGACATTTAAGATGAAAGACTTTTTTCAGGCATATAGGGCATTTAGAGACCATTACCTCTGGGAATGTTTGGGGTTATCAAAAAGAAGTAGAGAATCATCAGACAACCTATGCAGGAGATTATATGGGAATGAGAAGTGTACTAATTGGTTCTCTCAGAGAGTAGCTGATGCATGGAATAGACTACCAAAGTAAGCACTAATTTAGATATTTTATGAACAACTTGGACTATTATTATGGGAAAAATGCTCATTTATATTGAAAAGCTAGAAAGGCATTATTGCCCATGCCTGGAATATTTGTATGTATGTATGTATACATGTATGTAATAGGACTAAAGTGCTTTCAGTACAGTATTGCAACCAAATCCATAATAGGCAGAAATTTTAAATGTATTACCATTTCTTATGGTAAAACATATTTCATTACTATTAGTAGATTGAAAATGTAAACTCTACAAAGACTTGATAGTAGTAGAGACATTGTTCCCATGTGTGCATAAGCATTCACATATGTTTTATTTTAATTCAATAAAGATTTAATACAAATAAAATTAATTGATAATAAAGATTTGATTAATGTGTAACATTACATGTAAATGTATTATCCATATTTCTTCTTTGTCTCCCCCCTCCTCTCTCTTCTTATTTTAATCATGCATTCCTTTGTCCTTCTTTACTTTCTTTCTCTCCCATTTCTGTTCCTTTTTCTACAGGTCTAGAAACATTCGGAGCAGCCTAGCTGTGTGCCTCCCAGTTTAGGAATCATTCATACTCTGCCTGTCCAGGGACATCCTCATAAGTTCAGGAATGTAGCACCGGTCCTGTAGACACTCTGGCATGTGGCAACCTGGCAAACCTCACTGAATGTGGGCTTCAGAACTTAGATGAGAACATGGTGGAGCAGGTAGTGGACAGAAGCCTTCAGCCAATCAGAGAGTCTCTTCAGCAGTCCCAATCAGCACTGACCACTATGCCAGCACAGGCCTCTGCCTCCTCAACATCAGGGTCCTCTAGTTCAACACCATCAGGCGGTAAAAATGTTTAAGGTCTTGTGGGCCAGGGACTGTTGTTGGGCTGCACTCCTCTTCACCCCCCATTTCCTTATCATCTCCCCTACAACATATTACCCAATTCCACCCACACTACCCTCTTATATAAAAAAAATTTGAAAAATAAGGAGGTCTATCTGTCAACAAAAATATAGTAATCCTCTTTACCCACCTCTTCCAGCATAACACTCTCAGTGTTTTCCTGTTGTGTTCCCCTCTTTGTCATGTCTTCTGTTTTTCAGTCTTTACTATCCTTCCCTTTCCATTCCTTTAAGAAACCAGTCAAGATGCCTACATTAAGGATACTCCGGTATACGCCATATCACACCCCTTTATTTTTTTTAAATATTAGTAGTAAAAGCTGTGCTGTCTGCCACATGCTTTAATTCTTTCAAGAGTGCCTATGTATAGCCGCATTAGTATGTGATATCCTAGTATATACTAATAATTACTTTATTCCAACTAATAATAGGCCTTTTTTAGGCACTAAGAATGCGGCTGGTGATAGTTTCCATGGCAACAATGTGGAGGCAGTGATACAGAAGGAAACTCTAGGTACAGCCTCTAATGTTACTGTTTCTTTAAATTTGGTGTGAACACAAGGAGGAAGTGATGAGAATTGCCAAGTGGTGATGAATTCAAGTCAGCAGTTCAGTGGCTGATCCTGTGCTGAACGGGGAAGATTCGCAGTTACCACTGAAATCTCCAACTTTTCAAAATGTTTATAATAACAACAATATTTTTTTTTTCCTGGAGGACATCATGGTACGGGAAACAGAAACTGAAGCAGAAGCAATGAATATTATACCCGGAGTAGTGGGAGGAGCAGGAACAGGAAACAGTGACTGCTGATTCTCCTGTAAGTTCGAGGATTTCTGTATATAATTTTTCTGATTTTCAAGTGTCTGAAGAACATGAGAACATTTTGCAGTTAAGTTTCAACTTTCAGCCAAGTAAGAGAGTGAACATTTCTAACAACCTTGAGTTAAAGCTTTATACATGGAAACTTAATTTAAAGTACATTCTGAATGATGTTGGGACAAAAAGGGTTTCATGTAAAACTTTTTGTTTCAATCCTAATTTAGTGCATACTATTAAGATTTTTAAAACACAGTGAAAACAGTATTAGAAAATGTTTACAAAAAAAGAATGACTACATTTATTACAATTTGAATCTAATGCAGAAGAAAGCCCTAAATGATTTAACAAGTAGAGGGGATTTACGGTTTATTAAGGCCAACAAGGGGGGTTGGATTGTCATCATGAATTTAATGGATTACAACATAGCTATTGAAAATATGTTAAATAATGATGATGAATACAAACGTGTAACTAAATATGAAGTTTTGAAAAGTTATGCATTTATTCACAATGTTTTGTACGATTTACTCATGAATGGTGAAATTAGCCATGACATTTTTGAATTTTTGTACATTGAAAATCCTATAGTAGGAGTGCTGTTTGGCATCCCAAAACTTCATAAAAGTACAACTAACCCACCATTTAGACCCATTGTTCCAGCCCCACGCAGCAGCACTGAGTGTATTTCATTTTATTTTGTTTATATTTTTAATCCTTTGGTACAGAAACTGTCTTCTTATATATCTGATTCCTGGGATTTTTTGAATGAAATAAGGGTGTTTTCACTAGGTTCTAGTTATTGTACAGGAACTTTTTCTATGTTCACTGTAGATGTTTCATTGTTTACATGTATTCTGCAAGAAGAGGTTGTGGAGTTCATAAGATGCTATTTAAGAAAATATGCTAATGTTAATAGCAACAATATTAGTACCTACATGTCTCTTATAGATTTGCTATTGGAAGACAGTTATTTTATGTTCAATAACAACTTTTACAAACAGTTAAAGAGAGTAGCAATGGCGGCAACAGTGGGACCGACCTATGCTAATTTAGTTTTGGGATGGTGTGAAAATAAAATTTTGCCCAAAATTCCCCTATATGACAAAATAATGTTCTACAGATGACTTGTAGATGATTTAGGTTCGTATGTTCATAGGTAGGTACTAGGCTATCAGCCCAAGGGCCTAAGTAAGCCTAGCCAACAAGGTTCCCTGACTTACGCCACCCAAGAAAGTTATTTTCCTGTGCCCCTGTCGAGCAGAGCCACAGAAGTGATCCCTGGGGTTTATTTCCTATTTCCCGTCCACTTATCAAGATGTTTCTTGAAGAGTGCTAAGATTATATCACCCTAGATGAGACTTGAACCCACAATCCCAAGCTTAGAAGCCCCATGCCTTATCCATTAGGCCACTGGGGCCTGACATAAAGCTTCCCTTGTATCAAGATTATATCACCCCAGATGAGACTCAAACCCACAATCCCAAGCTTAGAAGCCCAGTGCCTTATCCTTTTGGCTGTCTACAGCTCCAAGGGTGTTTACAGTGTATCTGGTGCTAGTAATGGTTCATTGTAAGTTGCTGTCTTATATTTGCTGAGTCTTTTTCAAATTGTCAATCTGTTGCTGGGATAAGTGACCTCCTTTTCATTCCGGGGTTCGAGGTGGCATACATAAACCTTCTTTCATTCCTTCTCCCAGAATAGTGTTTCTGGAATGCCCTCTGGTTACATCCTTCAACGAGGGCTTTTCTACCTCAGGACAAAGTAGACCTTTACAAGGAACAGTTCATGATTTTCTCTAAACAGGCTCTGACACCAGCCGTGGAATATTTCAGGCTTCGGGTTTAAGCTTCTAAAATTTTAATGATTCCTTTGGCCAGACCTCACATGATGTAAATTCAGTTTTTTTTGTCAAATCTATTTAGACCCTTCACCAACATCTTTTTAGACCACAGTATTGGGGTTTCTAAAAGGTAGTTATTTTTGTGAGTGGACACGTTTTCTGCCAACCCAAGTCTCCCCTTCTAACTTCTGCTCAGTCTGTAACCACAGATGCCTCAGACTTGCTTGAGATGCTGGAGGTGAATGTTCAAGGTCTGTAGAACAAGCAGGACAGACTAAAACATATAAATGTCAAATAAATGACAGCAGTAATAAATGCTGTCACTCCCTAAGCAGTCTTTGGATTTCAGACCCTCTTCTTGTAATCAAAGACAACACTGCAGTGACGTGGTGCATAAATGGGGAAACTAGACCATATCCCCTTTGCAGACTAGCTATGGTACAGCTGAGGCCTAGCAACATATCATAGTCTATCTCTGTATGCTGCTTACATTCTGTCAGAATAAAACATTGTGGAAGACAAGCTGAACAGTAACAAGTCGGACCCTTATGAATGGAAATTAAACCTGAGGGAAGGGGTTGTCTTCCAGGACTTGATCTAGTTGCCTTCATTAACAACAGACAGTTAAAAAAAAGTGTGCTCCAGGATTCCTTGAAGGCAGGATTGGAAAACAGATGGTTTCTTATTCCCATGGACAGGAATGTTCTTGTATGCCATTCCACTGATAACAAGTCATTCTAAAGATTCAGGACTTCCCAAAGGTAACTATAGTGACTCTTCTCTTGTCTTGGCCCAGACAACAGTGGTGCTTTCTTCTTCTGAAGTTGGTCAAGGGCAATTACCACAAGCTTGCTCACAGAATGGACTTGCTCACACAAGATTGGGGTTGTTTGATACACTCCCAACCTTCAACGTCTTCCATTGATTACCACATGATGTTTTAATACCATTTAGGCACCTATTAGTTAGGATTGCTGCAGGTATTAAAGGAAATTAAGAAACCTGCTGTTAAAAATTCATAGATGCGTAAGCTGAAGAGATTTTCTTGTTAGTGCCAAAGTATGAACTAGGATTCTTTTAAGGCTCAAACACTTCTGGTTCTATAATATTTTTGTGAGTTATCTTCTGGCATTTCTTACTCTTCTTTCAAGATTCACCTCTTGGCCAGCTCTGCTTGTCTGCCCATAGATTCCCCCCTTTTACCCAGCCTCAAGTCAAACAGTTTTGAAAGGGGTTATTTGTCTGAGATTGGTACAGCTCTACCTGCTTTTAATAAAGTTTAGTGAACCAATATATTACCTTGCCATTGATGCCAACAGAATGATCTTTTATATGTTGTTTTACATAAAGCATTTAACATAGTGATCATAATTCATTTAATGATGCATATCAACTAGTGTTCATAATTAATTTAATGTTCCATATCAACCTTTGAGCCATATCCAAAAACCAGCTCAGAACATTATCATTCCCTGGCACCACTGACAATAAATGTATCGAGGTTGCATGCTTTTACAAGTCAGGGTTGCCACAAGCTGCATATTCAATACAAAAAACACAGAGACCTCAGATGGATTAAATGGTCGCAGCCATGTGTTTATTGCCATTTACTCAAATAGAAGCCAATTATTATGAGATGTGCGCAAGGCAGGAATGTCAGGGAGGCCATTTTATTTCTATCATAGTATTCCCCTAAACATGGACTGCGGTGGTGGTGCTGCGGTAGCGTTGTCGCCTCACAGTTAGACATTGCCCATTCGATTCTCAGTTAGAGCATCTTCTGTGTGGCGACATGCGTGAATGGCCGTTCCTTCATTGAAGGTTGTGCATTAGGCCCGGCAAGCCAGCACGTAAAAATCGACTGCCAATCATTAGTGGACCAGAGTTCCGCTGTGGCAACCCCTAACCGGGAAAAGCCGAAAGACACACACAATTGTCAAGAATGAGGGGTTTGATATTTAGAATGTCACTGAAACACTAAATCACAGCACTGAATTTTTGAAGTTCATTGTAGGTGAACAAGGTTCACAAGTTTGTTTTTCAGATGTAGATTTAAGGTGGGACCACACACAAAAAATATTTATTAGTCAGATTAATCAAAAAAATACCTTTTGTGATAGCTATGTACATTTTAAAAGTAGCCACCCTACATTTACGAAAATAAATATTCCATGTGGACAATTTATCAGAGCTTCACATATGACAGTTCTTGACAGCAATTTTATAACTGAAATTAAGTTCATTTTTAATTTGTTTTTGGAAAGAGGGTACCCCATTGACCTGTTAAATAGGTCAGCTCAGGAAGTTATCTCCAAGCGTGACACAGAATTTCCCCCAATTTTATTAAGGGGGTTTGTTAACAAAAGGGTAACTAAAATGGACAATAATACTGGACCATTGGTAGGGTATCAGGATGCCCCCAGATTTTGTTTAGATATGAGTTTGGATAATTTTGCTATATGTGATGTTATTTGTGACAATTGGAAAGTTATTTTAGGGAATGGGGACATTGCAAAAGTTTTGGCCGCTATTCCCATTTTTGTTTATAAGAAGAATAGTAATATTAAACAATTGTTGCAGCAAAGGATTGGTAAGGTAGGGTTTTACCCCACACAGAGAGCATTAGGTATGTACAAGTGTTTTGGCTGTAAGGGTTCCTATTGCAAAATCGAACATTGAGAATGCCGAATACCAGAAGGCTGAACTTGGTAGTTCGAAAGTTGAGAATGTCGAAGCCACGGAAACCCAAATTCTTTCCCAGGTTGGCCATTTCTGCGGCTTCGGCATTTTCGGACCTGGTCAAGGTAAGTGTGCGATAGTGACAGACTTTAGGGTTAGGGCGCGGGTCAGGTAAGTGTGCAGTACTGACAGACTTTAGGGTTACGGTGCGGGTCAGGTAAGTGTGCAGTAGTGACGGACTTTAGGGTTAGGCCTGGGTTAAGGATAGTGCATAGATAGTGGTGTATGTTAGGTGTAGTGTAGGTTTTGAAGGTGTTTTGTGTGATTGTGTTATGTGTATGTTTTTAAGAACCGCGAATTTGAAATGTCGATGTTATCTGAATTCGATCTTCCAAGTTCAAACTTATGGTGTTCGACATTTTGAAAGTTTGATTTCATGATATAGACCCGGATGTAAGGCTTGTAGATTTATATATGAAGGTCCACATATTTTGTTGACACATGTAGATTATACTATCCCAGTTCCAGGAAGGCTAGATTGTGGTACCACAGGGGTTGTCTAGATAGCATTGTGTTCAGCATGTCCAGCATTTTACGTGGGGATGACCACTAGGTGTTTGAGGAAAAGAATTTATGAACATTTGTATGCTATAAAAAGTAAAAAATTCAAATAGTCATTGTATAAGCATTCTGTTGATTGTACTAGTTGTAAAAAGTTCATGTTTTCTATTGTTGAGGTAGTGGGTCAGGACCCACAGGGTGACAATTATAAGAATCTAGTGGAGAAAAGGGAAGCTGTATGGCAGTCATATTTGGCTCCATATATTTCCCCAGGTTTAAATGACAATGTCAACATTAAGTGTTTTTTAATGGATAGAAAGGTGACTACTAGAACTTAACTTGTTTTTAAGGTTTTTAAGAAATTGTTTATATTTCTTTAAGATTTTTATTAGGAATTAACAATGTATGTTGTTGATAGGTTCAGTGTTAATTGAATTGATTATTTAAACCTTGATGGCTTTAGTTAGCATGTTTCTGATGAAGTCTTTGTGACGAATAGCAACTATTAAAGGTTTAACTATCCTAAAAACTATACTTTGGACTCTTGACTCAGTGCTTTTCCAGTGTTTTTTTATTTTTATGGTTGATGGTTACACTGATGCCTTGAAGTAGCTGTTTTCTTTGGTAGTTTGTTGAATTTTCAGGTTTCCATGGCATGTGCACCTGAGGAAGATGTGCTTGATTTAATGCTGCCCTCCACGCCCACTCATCGGGACAAAGTGTTGGAAAATTTGGTCTTTACAGCAGATGAAATGTAGAAATCTTTTGACAGGTCTATCTGCTAAAACCAAAGACAATTTTAGAGGTATTACATCAAGTGGCAACTTAGGGGTTAGTCAACAAGAACCCCTGCCATTTGTAACACAACAGCTATTCACATTCCAGCTGGATAAGAAAATGTTAGCCTTGGCTTCTATAAGGATGTAATGACCCTGTTAAACGTAAATTTGGACCCTTTTGCTGGTACTACAGTTCAACCAGAAAGATAAACTGTTAGAAACAATGTTTCCAACTTGTTAGAGAGATTAGAAAAGGGTGTAAAATGTTACTGGACAATTCATGTTGAAAACAAGTATTTTGAACATTGTATCAAGGTGGGTATAGTTCCGAACGGCTTGAGATTTTTCAAGATGCCCAACGGAACAAATGTGGATAATCCATTTTTTAAAGAACTGGTCAGTTTCTTTAATAATATAGGCAAATAATTTCTCAAATTATTGATCAAAAATAATACAGCAGTTCTTCAGCAATTGAAAGAAGGTTTGATTGACATTGATAAATCTATTTTCACCACCTGGTTAATTGTGACACATTGGTTCCTAATAATCATAATGTGTTGAAGACTGTTGGCAAATTTGAAAAATCAGTGGTTCAGCATAAATTTAGAATAGTTGCATGAGACATGATAGCATATGAGTCTGGTGCTGATTATGATGATTTTATTCCAACTAATAATAGGCCTTTTTTAGGCGCTAAGAACTGGGCTGGTGATAGTTTCCATGGCAAAAACATGGAGGCAGTAATACAGAAGGAAATGCTAGGTGCGGCCTCTCATGCTACTGTTTCTTCAAATTTGGCGTGAACACAAGGAGGAAGTGACGCGAATCGCCAAGTGGTGACGAAGAGAGTCAACAGTTCAGTGGTAGACACTCTGCCGAACAGGGAAGGTTCACAGTTACCACTGAAAGCTCCAACTTTTCAAAACGTTAATAATAACAACAATAGAAAAGTTTTTTTTTTTTTCCAGGGTGACAGCATGGTACGGGAAACAGAAACAAAAGCAGAAGCAATGGATATTACACTCAGAGCATAAGGAGGAGCAGGAACAGGAAACAGTGACTTCCGATTCTCCTGTAAGTTCAAGGATTTCTGTATATAATTTTTCTGATTTTCAAGTGTCTGAAGAACATGAGAAAATTTTGCAGTTAGGTTTCAACTTTCAGCCAAGTAAGAGAGTAAACATTTCTAACAAACTTGAGTTAAAGCCTTATACTCAGAAACTTAATTTAAACTTCATTCTGAATGATGTTGGAACAAAAAGGGTTTTATGTAAACCTTCTAGTTTCAATCCTAATTTAGTGCATACTATTAAGGTTTTTGAAACACAGTGAAAATGGTATTAGAAAATGTTTACAAAAAAAGAACGACTATGTTTATTACAATCTGAACCTAAGGGAGAAGAAAGCCTTAAATGATTTAACAAGTAAAGAGGATTTATGGTTTATGAAGGCCGGCAAGGGGATGGGATTGTCATTATGAATGTAAGGGATTACAATGGAGCTATTAAAAATATGTTAAATAATGGTGATGAATACAAATGTGTAACTAAATATGAAGTTTTGAAAAGTTATGCATTTATTCACAAGGTTTTCTATGATTTACTCAGAGTGGTGAAATTAACCATGAAATTTTTTAATTTTTGTACGTTGAAAATCCTAAAGTAGGAGTGCTGTTTGGCATCCTGAAACTTCATAAAAGTACAACTAACCCTCTATTTAGACCCATTGTTTCAGCCTCAGGCAGCAGCACTGAGTGTATTTCATTGTATTTGGATTACATTTTTAATCCTTTGGTACAGAAACTCCCCGGGATTTAATAAACTAATTTTTCTGTGCAGGAACAGTGTAGCCACTCCTGCACAGACTATGGACACCGAGCCATCCAGCAAACTACTGTTTTGATGTGCACAAGCCTGCCTACACTGTTCCTGCATGGAAACCAGTGCAGAATGCTAATTACCTCATTTCCTGGTGACAACCATGCAATTGAGGTGAATTAGCAATTCAACAAGCAGGCAGGTATCCGTGGAAGAACAGTGTTAGTGTCAGAAATGTATTCGGCTACTAGCTGAATACATTTCTGCAAATAACAAAACGGAGGCATGAAAGCTCCAAAAAAAGGATTCAGGCACCTAGGCAGCGCGACATCCCCCTGAGAGACAGCTGGATGTTGATACATGGTAAGTTGGCAGTTTAGCTGTAGTGACAAATGCTTGTGGGCAATTCCTTGTAGGAATAGAGGAACCCCCTGCACCCTAACCATAAGTGGCAGACACAAACCCCCACAGTGATACACTATGCACCCCCCCCCAGAAGCCGACATGTGTGACTGTCAGCCAAACATGTGGCTGTCACTGGATGCCAAGTGGGCATGAAAGTGGTACTGTGAAATCCGTGTGCTGTGGGCAAAGGCTTTATTAACACAACATGTAAAGTGATGTGTGTAGTGCTTGGTGCATACTAAACCCAAATATATTCACAACTTGTAGAAATGTGCCACAGCACACAGGAAATCCTGCACATCACTGTAGTCACACTTATGTTACAAGATGTGCTTTAGGCGACTCTCCCTTACAACAATAGCTTTCCTACGTGGTGTCACAGGCATCCCCCTCATAAATGACTCCCTTCGGGTATCTGTCAGGTTCTGTTCCTGATGCAGAACAGACAGAAGGTCAGACAGCTGCACTGTAGGGCATCCAAGTAACACTTTTGGTCGACAATGCCATGCCTCCACCTGGTTATTAGTGCACAGGAAGTTCATGTCAGAGACATCACACTCATTCTAGAACTTTAATGGATAGGAAGATGGCAGGTGTTGGTGTGCTGAGCAGCAGGATGCATACTTCATTGGTCAGCCATGCACATAATGATGGTCCAAAAATACACCTATTGGATTAGCACAGTCAGGTAAGGTAGACACAATGTCCTGAAATGCGGGAATAACATCTTCCATTGGTAGGAATGCCAATGCAATCAGCTTGCGGATGGCTATTGAAAATGCAGTGTCTGTACCATACAGGGCCACAAGGTGGTGATGCTGGATCTGTCACCAGATGATCTGTGCAAAATGGAATAGCCAAGGTGCATCCCTGATCTGCAGCCATACCCTTCAGTATTTCCCACATATTGTTGTAGACAGACTCTGATTTCCATGTCATTAGACAGTACACCAGGGGGACTATCCTTGCTGAAGTGGGGGTGCCAATACATCCATGTAAAGTATACAGTTGATAGCAAATATTGCCTCATATTGGGAAGGTGCCATCCCCAAGTATGATGTCTGACCTGCAAAAATCTGCCAGATTTTGTGCTGTAGTTAGTAGAACCAAGGAATCAGTCCCAGCCATGTCAGACTTTCTGTGTAGGATAAAGCTGCCACTATGGAGTGGGTACTGGCTGACATCAATATCTGCAAGTGTTGCTGGAGGTGTGGACATGCCCATGCCCTCTGCCATACCCTAGTGATGCTATGATGCAGGGTGGCATGGCAAGGCATCTCTTGTAGTACATTGTCATCCGCTGTGCCACGGACACTCTGTATTACCAGACTGGGCAGTTCATTGCTGGTTACCACCCTCTGCCATAGTTCTGCTCACAGTGTAGCCACTTGGGCAGTTGTTGCATCTGGGCCATGCTGATGTGGCAGTGATTTCTGCAGTTCTTCCCCCTCATCCTGGTGAACAATGATGGCACAGCCTCTGCAGGCCCTTATTCTCCACTCAATACATGCCCAGTACTGTTTAGGGGGTGCTTCACACTCTAATTGGTAGAGGTACCCCTCCACTACCAGCATTGGTTTGCCCCGTTGGCTGGGCACTGTGCTGTACTCTGTTGCCAAGCTGACCTGGGATATACTTGTACACAGATTCCATCATGGCAACACTACTTGTAGATGGCTTTTCTGTATCCATCACATCTAGTGTAGCAGGCAACAGAATGTAGACACAACTTTGGTACAGGCCACTATCAGACTTTGGGTATGTTGCTGTACAGCACCTTGTGTTGTACCCTTCTGTGTAAGTGTTATCTGCCACAGTGGCCTTGTGCAGCAGTATACACACCACCTTGCTCTTACTACCTGTCCTGCTAGGGATTCTGTACATGCAGTTCACACAACCGTGGAATTGACAAGTGATTGTAGTCTAGTAGGAGTCTATCCAGCTTGCTTGCAACACTGGTTCTGCATGTACTGCACAGGTCCCCTTTAACTCCCAGCTATTGCTGCTGGCCAATCAGGGTGTGGGGCCCAGTCTCAGTTTCAGTGACAGAGATTACATAGGGATGTATCCCTGTGTGGCACCCTTTTCTGCCTACATGTGTCTGCATACTTGCGTACCCCAACAACAACCATTGGATGGGTTTGGCAGCCCCCACATTACACACATACTGCTGTGGACTGGGGGGTGGGTTGATACTCCTGTGTGTCCCATACATACTTTTCCTCCCCTTTGTGTCAGTATTCCCTTCTGCAGTGGTTGCTTTCGCACTGTTGGGTAGGTACTCTGTGATTGCCAGGGTTGATATGTTTCCACCTGCCACTGCACTATTAAGGCTCTGGCAGGACAGTGTCTGACTGTTGCAGGCATACCTCTCAACCTCTTTGGGTAGGTAATATGGAAAATGCCATAAAAACAGTGGTAGAAACAGGGACACTTTTTACATCTTGCACTTACAAACTTAGAAAGTTGATAGAATAGCAGGTTTTGCATTGGCATGAATTTTCTGACAGGTATGAAGTCTGAAACTCAAATGTCTGTCATTATATTCTAAGTCCACTCTTCAATGATGTTCCACTACTTTGCCAGACAGCCACAATTATTTGGTATATGGACCAAACATATTCTGCAAAGCTCAGGGTAGTCTGTGACAATCTGTACTGTTGGGGGTATAGGCAGGGATGCTTGTGGTGTTGTAAGTTCTGTACTAGCGACAGTGAGCATGTACAACTGTATCTCTCTCAACAGCAGCTGCAGCTTCTTTGGCTTTTCCTGACAGCTTTCCACAGCAAGGTTTAATGTACGGGTTGTGTGGGGGGGTGGGGATTTGTATGCTTGTGCAGGCCAACAGGTAAGCTGCTTTTTGGTTTTTACTGTGTTCGGACTTTTTTAGCCACTTGTTCTGCCAATCGCTTGTGTAGTGCAGCTGTTTTCACTGTCAGGTGACAGCCCGCTTGTCTACTTTAGGGAACATCTCCCATCTGCCAGTTTTCCTGACTGCGTGGATTCCCACAGCATATCTCTCTTTCGGCCACACCGCTCTATGATCTAGCGGTGCTGCAGCCTTCTGCTTTCAGCGTTGTAGCTCACAGGTGTTTGTCTCTCGATCTACATGCTGGAATCCCCCCAAAAAAGCATGTATTATACTCTTTTGGCATGCCAATGGCCAAATATATGGCCACTAGCATGGAAAAGTGCTTCATTTTTATAAAAATCAAAGTTATTTTTTTTGGCCGATCTCGGCAGTTTAAACATATGGCAGCAGTGGCGCACAAACAGTATCATGCCAAAAATTTAAAAAAAATGTGAAAACTCAATTTTAAAGATAATCTGCATTTGCCATTATAGTCTATGGCATGCAGAATCAAAACAATACCAGGGAACAGTGGTTGTCAAGGGGAAAGGCTCTGGGATAGTGCAGTAACTATGGACTAAGGCAGTGGGGTATGCAAATGAGGGAAAATTTACTGAATCACAAAAATCTTCTAAGTGCCAAACTGCATCTAACTGTGTAGGTGCTATAGCATGACCATGTAAGTAGGAGGAGCAGCAGACATGAAAAGGGTGTGTGTCATGCTTGGTGTAAGCACACTGGAGCTCCATGGCTCCCAGATAAACTTAGCTAAGCACAGCTAAGCAAGGGTGTGTGCCTGAGGCTGTATTGACTTATTCCATGAAATGAAGAGCATGTTTGTGTCCAGGGAAGGTCATTTCTTTGTGTTTACATTAGCTAAACATGTATGCGTGGTGCGCACTGGGTCTAAAAAAAAAAAAAAAAAAAAAAAGAAACCTAAAATAGCAGGACTGTTTACATATGGGTTTGCGCGGCACGCCTCAGGGCATAAAAGGGGAGGAAATGGGAAGGGAAAAAAAGGAAAATAACAGAGTAAAGGCAATCAAGAACAAATTATATAGCTAGCAGGTAGAATTAATCATAGTCAGCCAGTCATACAGGCAGCATCTGCAGCACAACAGTATAAACCATGGAAACACCTTACAGTCTGGTTCTTCCCACAAACTCTGCACCATTGGTGTACATATGTGGAGAACTTTTAACTGGAAAAATGTTAGGGGCTGCCATTGCTTTGATCCATCAGTATGTACTAGAGGCTAAGGGTGGAGAGGAGGATAATGCTGACAACCACCACAGACCGAGGAGGAGGAGAAGGCTGTTCATACCCAGGGTAACTTACCAGGGGCTACATGATCTGGAGATAGTAGAGTGCTCCAGGGTGGACAGAGACATACTTCAGCAAATCACTGAGCTGTGGCGGCCTCAACTCAGACTCAGACTCAACAGAGAGATACCCATCCCAGTAGATACCAAGGTATTTGTAGCCTTAAGAATTCTAGTTATAGGTACTTTCCAAAGACCTACTGGAGACATCATGGGGGTCTCACAGGTATCTGCATCCAGGGTACTCCACCAGGTCCTGGATGCCATGCTACCACATGCCGGTGAGCACATTTACTTCCCCAACACCTGTGAGGAGAGGATCAGCAATATACGTCTCTTCCACTGTGTAGCAGAATACCTGGAGGTACTGGGTGCAATAGACTGCACGCACACTCACATCAAAGCACCACCTGGTGTACAGGGTAAGGTCCACATAAACCGCAACGGCTTCCCCTCCATCATCTGCCAGGTCATGTGCAATGCCCAGGGCATTATTATGAATGTGTGTGCTGGCAGCCCTGGAAGCTATCAGGACTCCCACATCTGGCATTTGTCACAGCTGTACCAAGCATTTGCCAGTGAGGGCATCCCATATGGCCATCTGGTGGGGGATGCTAGCTATGCACTGTAGCCGTGGATGATGACACCCATCAGAAATGCACACACACCCACACAAGAATGCCATAATGAGGCACATGCACAAACCAGGATCATTATAGAGCATGTGTTTGGGATGCTCAAGTTACAGTTCCGCTGCCTTGACATATCTGATGGAGCCTTACAGTATTCTCCAGTCACATGTGCACACATGTTCATAGTATGTGTCATGCTACACAATATGATCCTGCGGAAACAGCTGCAGCAGGAACAGCATGGGGAAGGGCCACACAGCCCACCACCATTGCCAAGGTCCCCACAGGCACAGAGGGACTCAGAGGAAGAGGCCCCTGAGCCTACTCCTGTAGGCAAACAGAGGTGTTCCCAGTATGCTCAGGCCTTGGAAAAGATGCAACACATAGCGCACACACACTGACACTGTCGGGACCCCAGGGACTGACACCTCTCTTTGACTCGCACATACAGTAAAATGGATGACACACACATCACATTACTTGCAACTTACCATGTATAGGCAGTGTATTGTGTGCATCCAACATAGGTGGCCCTCAAGCACATCCTCACAACAGCTGCAGGCACAAGGTAAGTCAGTCTTCTTAACAATAAATGAATGGACTAGTATGTTTTGCTAGCATATCTATAGTAATGCTGCATGCATGCAAGGAAAGGGGTGGCCTACTGGGATAACAGCACACAACTGACAGCTATGTGGGACTCCAGGAAATGTCTGCCCAAAACTGGCCTCCACACACTATGCAATAGTATTCAAGGTGGCAAATCCACTGCAGTATATATGTGGGGACAACTAACTGGGGGGTGTCATAGATCACAGGCATGAATGTCAGTGTGGGGGTCCCATACCCACCCCTCACACATTCACACACAAGCAGGTCAGCTGTAGAAAACCAGGAAGAAATGTCTGGTAAAGGTACACAAATGGCAGCAATATTGAATTACTCCCCCTACAGACTCACACAGTGATAGCACAGCAGGACCTGCAGTTGCAGTAAGGCTATGAAGGGTAAGAAGTCTGAAACTCAAATGTATGCCATTGCAATCTGACCTGTGCTCATTAATGATATGCTGCTAGTCCCCAGACAGGGCACAATAGTATGGTAAATGGAACCAAAATGTAAAGCAAATGTCAGCACAGTCTGTGCAAATGTGTACAGTTGACAGGTGTGCCCCCCATATACCCACAGAAATGCAGTAACGTATGTTTGCGGGGAAATAGCATAGCACACATTGTCAGGGCTATACCAATACACATGAAAACATGTTGCTTGTCCACAATATGCATTGGTCAATGAGCTATGTGTATGTGCGGTAAATACTGTCAGGATCTGGCCAGCATACTCTCCTGGCAGTCATCAAGTAGTGCCATAGCTACAATGCCATCTTTGACAGGGCCATGTGCAGATAACTGTAGTGCCAACTGTTATGCATGTCAGTGACACCCACTGCTCTGCCACTGACATACTTGGAAGTCACAGTGCTATGTGAATTATACTACACATATAATGGACATCTTGAAGGATGTGTAGCTGTGGTGCCAAGGCTTTTGTGAATATAAGTGCTTTTTGGTACTGTTGCCAGTGGTTATTCTCAATAATCCTTTTTTCCTTATGTTTGCTTTTACATATAATGGACATGCCTGCACAGTAGAATGCACTCTGTACCCACACCCATAACTTCCAACCTCTGACAGCAAGATGTCTGGACAAGGGCAGAAATGAAAGTGGAACAAAGGCTCAGTGATAGGCATCTGTTGTAAATATTGCCCTTACATACTGAGAAAGTTGGTAGGGTGAGGGGTTTGCAATAGCAGGAATTGTCTGAAGGTTATGTAGTCTGAAACAGTAATGTCTGTCATTATTTTGTAACATCACTCTTCAATTATATGTAACTAACTTGCCATAAAAACACAAGTTTACATAGACAGGCTGCAACCTCTAGCCAAACACCTGGACAACCTGCCAAAAAAATGTACAGGTGAGAGGTATGGCCACACAAGGATATGACATCTCAGGTCAGAAAGATACCACACAAGCAAGAGATCCTCAGCCAGTATATCACCAGGTTGGTGGACTGTTTACACAGCATGTCATCACTCAACTGGCTATAGCCATACCTCACAAATGGCCTTGCTGAGCAATAATGTACATAGCTGCCCTCATAATATTGGTCTATGCATCATACAATTAGTCTTCCTCTGGTAAAGCACTGTGATGATCTGAGGATGTCTGGGACTGGCAATGACACAATACATTGCAGTGTCAGACTACAGACATGTCAGAAAATGTCTGCTAAACAAGCCCAGTACCCTGAGGAAAGACCTGTGTACTCCTGAGAGGTATGGCTGTGGCACACAAAAGCCTGGATTGGATACACCTATCTCTGAAACAGAGTCCCACTCTAACTATATAAGGTCACACTGGGCATGCTCCTACACTTAGAGAATCACAGGACATTTTGGAACCCACATTGGAATATATGACTGTATTGTGTATATATGTCTGTGCATACAAACAGCTATGTACACCTTAACTGTCTCCACACACACACACATCAGACAGGATTACCCTCAGCTAGCTGTAGGTGACCCATAGTGATATATCTGAATCTGCTGCATGAGATACACACAGATATAGATGGGCAACAGATAACATATGTCAAGCATACACACACATAGATGTGGGGCAGTGAGAGACAGACAGTGATAGAGAGAGAGAGACACAGGGGGACACAGACAGAGTGAGTCACACACACGGATACCCTGAATGGCATACAGTGATATCCTGCTGTGGACAGTGGCATACTAGTTGTAAACAGTTGCACGTGCCAGCATAAAAGGTGAGCCCCATTGTGTAATAGGACTGAGGTTGGGTTTATAATATCACATCACCTGCTTGTGTGTGTCCGTAGGTCTAAGTATTAGGAGACTGTTCACACTCAGTCCACTTCACATTGCCCTACTTCACAAGATCTGCTGCTGTCATTCCCTTTAGAAGTGCCATTGGACACTTATCACCCCTATAAGCTCTGTAGCACATGCAATAACTGCATAATGCTATACTACAAATAACTAGATAGGTAGGGGATCTAATCTCAATACTGGCACCTGTGTGTGTCTGTGTATGACAGTTGATGTGAGGGAGTGTGTGTTTGTTTGTTTGTAGGTGAAACAGTTTCATGCCATTCCCACCCACAATACTTCCCAGTGCCCCACTTTATCAGTCCTGCTGATGTCATTCCCCTTATCACTGCCTTTGGCCAGTTATCAGCCCAGTAAGCTTTGTAGTGTGTGTGATAACTGCGTAACACTGTAGTACAAATCATTAGATAGACAGGGCTTCTAGTCTCAGACCTAGTAAGTGTGTATGTTTGTATGAAGAAGTATTTTGATAAGTTTCCCACCCAGTGCCCCACTTTATCAGTCGTGCTGATGTCATTCCCCTTATCAGCACCTTTGGCCAGTTGTCAGCCCAGTAAGCTCCATAGCACATGCGATAACTGCATAACACTATAGTACAAATCACTGGATAGACGAGGGTTCTAATCTCAATACTGGCAACTGTGTGTGTGTGTTTGGGTTGAGAAGCATATCATGTGTGGGTTATAACACGTTGAGTTGTGTACCACCCTGTACACTTCCCATCACCATACTTTACAAGGCCTGCTGATGTCATTCACATTAAAGGTGAATTCATATAAGCTCCGTGGTACATCTGATAACTGCATAACACTATAATAGAAATAACTAGAGAGGTAGGGGTTCTAATCTCAATACTGGCACCTATGTGTGTGTTTGGGTTGTGAATCATATCATGTGTGGGTTATACCATTTTGCTGTGTGTATCACCCTGTACACTTCCCATCACCCTACTTTATAAGACCTGCTGATGTCATTCACATTAAAAGTACTTTGGGACAAGGTGAATTCATATAAGCTCTGTGGCATGTCTGATAAGTGCGTAACACTATAGTAGACATAACTAGAGAGGAACGGGTTCTAATCTCAGTACTGGCATCTGTGTGTGTGTGTGTGTGTGTGTGTGTGTGTGTGTGTGTGTGTGTGTGTGTGTGTGTGTGTGTGTGTGTGTGTGTGTGTGTGTGTTTGGGTTGAGAATCATATCATGCATGGGTTATACCATTTTGATGTGTATACCATCCATGCCTGTTTACCACCTCCCGATGGCATTACTTAATATAGCATGTTAATGGCATCTGCCTTACATGTGGCATGTTAAACCATTGTACAGGCCATTGCAGTCATCTGTACACATGTCTATGGAATATCTGGATGTCTGCAACCCATATGTCGTCTGTGTCCCCTAACAATGGCCATGTATGTGATATTGTTGCCAAATAGGTTACAGTTAGTGTACTGACACACATGCCAGCATCAGATATCATACCTGGCTGAAACATCATGCTGATAGAACATCTGTTACCCTATCATTTATCCAGGCTTGTAGGAGCAATAGATGACTCCAGTTGCTATTCCTGGTGGGTTATCTCTCCATCCATGAAGGTATTCACAACATTATGTGTTATAAGAGGTAGTGGGTTATGTCCCACGCATATAATCTATGCGGGGCATGTCATGTGTATGTAGCACTATATTACATTAAAGTGGATATGTCCATTTACAAATCTGTCCATTGCCAACTGTGTTTGTGTGACTGTATGCACATCCCCTGTGTCAGTCTTTACTGTGTGTATGCAAAACATATACCATTCTGACTCCCCGTTCCACCCTGTGAACTCAAGAATACATACCACAAGCCTGTCATACACGGTACCATGCATGCCCTCACCAACTGCATCAGGGTTGAGTGTATGGGAAAGAAATGGCAGGAGCAATAGGTGCTGACACATGAATCTGTTGCAGTCAATATAATGACAAAGCTGGTGAGGGACCTACTGACAGTCTCCAGTAACCTGTTCCACATGTATGAGCCTGTGGTACTACACAACACTGAGGTAACATGTCTGAAGGCTACCTGTCTGTGACAGTGGGTATGTATGCCAAGTCACACTGTCTGACAACAGTGTCCATCACACACTGTTGCATGCATACACACCTGGTAAACATACATATAAAGCTTACCTTGGCTATGAAATGGTCGGTGTATTTCCACTCTGCCATACTCCATGTTGATAATGTCTGCAGGGCCACAGCCTGTAGACACACAGACACCTGGAACACAAACAGAATACAGCATGTCAGACTACATTCAGTCAGTGGTACTAACAGCAATAATGCATCATGGCTAATAAGGTACATACACCTTTATGTGTACCCATAACAAATGCAAGCAGACAGCACCTTAAACAGTATTACATAGCTACACTGTACTATATTCACCCTGTGCATCAGACCCATATCATCCTGTCCCTGAATCAATGGTATGGATGACAGGGGTATGGCACAGGTATCATCATATGCACAGGGTGTGATATGAGTTTGCCAGAGGCTTTGGCTGGGCCATACGGTTGACATCCATGTGTGTGTGTTTGGAGGGGTATCCTATAGATGGGCTGTGCAGAGGTGCTGTGTGTGTCTGGAGGTGACTTGCCTGTGATACAGGTGTGTGTGTGTGTGTGTGTGTGTGTGTGTGTGTGTGTGTGTGTGTGTGTGTGTGTATGCACAAAGTCACTCCATGTGGCTGCCCTCACAGAGGTATGTTGGACAGCTGTGGACCATACACAGCAAGGTGTCCAGTGCACCATCTCTGGCTACGGACACATGAACTGGTCCTGCCAAAGGTCTCACTGGCACCACTAGGTGCAAGGCCAGATGCAGTACTGCTTCCTGATGGTGACTGCTGTCTGCTGGATCTGTGTCCTTGATGGGACTGGCCAAGACCACGTGTCCATGGCCTGCTCCATTGTGATGTGGACAGCAACCCTCCTATTGTAGTGCTGGTCTTACTGCCACTACGGGACTGTGAAGGTGCATGGCCTTGTAGACTCTCAGCTGATGTTGGTGCTGACCTACGTCCACATGGCTGACACCCATCTCCCACCACATGCTCTAGCACAGACATGCCATGGTCGAGGATTGCCAAGGTCTAACCCCACCATCTATTCATGACCTCAGTATTTTGGTGTGTGGTCTCAACAGGTTCACATATGTCACCATGTAAACTAGGAAGAGTTGCATCCACCACCATGAGTATCTGTCTGATGTTGTATTCATTATGTGCCTGTGCATCCATGACAACCCAAAACATGTTTCTGGTGACACTTGCTGTAGCACGTGTGACAGTGGCTTGATGAGCAGCAGTTCTCCTGTGAGCACCCCTGTCCATCCTCCTGTGTGAGACCTCACCTGCACTCTGGGCATAGACAGTGTCTACACTCACACCTGCCATAGTCACCACACTAGCCAGTTCCATGCCAACACCTGCCAACTGTCCATCATCTGTGGCTGCTGGGGACAAGGCATATGTGGGCATTGTGACGGTGTGTGGTGACATTTTGAATGAGTGTGGGATGCCAACCGATGGCACAGATTCAGCCCCTGACAACACCACCTGTGCCTGAATATGACCATCATCATTGCCAGAGTCTGCAGAGACACTCACATCAGATACTGAGTGGGAGGGACTGCGACCACCATGACCACCTGTGGGGGAAAGACAATATATGTAAATTAATATCTGCACTATACTGTTAGCTCTCCACACACACACACACACACACACACACACACACACACACACACACATACACATGCGCACACACACACTCATGCACACGCATGCACACACATGCACACACATACAGGTGAGGTGGCAGACAGGCATTACACAGACATCACAATAACCAAATGGTGACATTCACAAGACAGTCAGGCCACTACATACACACCCTGGACAGGCCCCAACATCATGCAGTGCAGCCCTTTCCACTTCCTGTTACAACATATATACACCTCTGTAATATGTGAGTAGTGTTAGTAGGTGATAGGCCTTCAAGTAGCACACACTGCACCCATGTACACATGATTGCTGTTCACCTGTATAGCACTGTGGCAACTCCTACAGAACATACTTCTCAACTGTGCAGAGTTTCACTGAATGTCTACATGTGTGGCGCATATTTCTGGTCTTTTCATCATAAATCCTGTATTTGTCTGACACATTACTGGGATGATATGAGGACTGGTGTCACTATTTAATGACATATTTTGAGTCTCACACTTCAAAACCTGCAGTACATGTATGTTACAACAGAACCAGTTACACTAACACCCTTCTAAGCTTACAGTGGATAAGTGTAGACACCCCTGTTAACATGCCAGATTTGTCTGATATAAAACATGAGACCACAGAAATCATGTGATAGCATTTCCCACCTTTAGTGTGACCTATAACCTGTGCAATCCAATTGAAGAACAAACACATCGGTTAGGGGTAACGTAGAAGTTGAAATACATACAATAGGCTGGTTGCATGACTGTGCACACCCTTAAACTAATACTTTGTTAAAGCAACCTTTGATTTCATAACAGCAGTCAGTCATCTTTGGGAAGGTGTGTATCAGCATGGCACATCTTGACTTAGCAATATTTGTACACTCTCCCTCGCAGAAGCCCTCCAACTCTGTCCGATTGCGAGGGCATCACTTCTGCACAGGCCTCTTCAGGGCACCCCACAGATTCTCTGTTGGATGTATGTATGAACTGTGGCTGGGCCCTTCCAAAATATTGATTGTCTTCTGGTGAAAACATTTTTTTATGGATTTTGATGTATGGTATGTGTTAGTGTTGTGTGGAAAGGTGTAAGTCCTCTTCATCCACAGCTTTCTAGTAGACACATGACGATTTGGGGCCAAAAGGAACTGGTATTTTTAACTCTTCCTAATCCCTTCCCCCTTGGTTACAGACCTACTTCCAGCTTATGAAACAGCAACCCCAAAGCAGGACACTGCCATCACCATGCGTCACCATGGAGATGGTGTTCTTTTGGTGATGCACAGAGTTGTTCTTGTGCCAAACAAACCTTTTGGTATTGTGGCCAAAAAGTCCAACCTTGGTTGTATTACACCATAACACATTTCCCCACATGCTATTGGGGGATCTGATGTATTTTTCTTGAGAAATCCACCAGATCTGGATGTCATTTTGTGTGTGAGAAGGCTTCCATCTTCTAAGTCTACCCCATAGGTCAGACATGTGAGGAATACAGGAGATTGTTGTCACATGTAGTACACAACCGGTACTTGCCAGTGTTTCCTGCAACTCCTGTACTGTTGCTGTAGGTCTCTTTGGCAGTCTCCCAGATGAGTTTGGGTCTTGTCTTTTCCACACATTTGGAGGGATTTCCAGTTCTTTCCAATGTCATTGTTGCCCCATATTTCCACCAACATGTGATGACTGTCTTCACTGTGTTCCATGGTATATGCAATGCTGTGGAAATGTGTGCGTACCCTTCTTTGGGCTGATACCTTTCACAAATGATATCCCTTTGCTGCTTTGTAAGCTGTATGTGAACTATGGCTGTTGCTGTAGTAGGCAACTGAGTAAATTTAGGATGATTCTGGTAGGACAGCTGACCATTATTTGCTGTTAATCAAAGAGTCTCTGTAATTGATGGCAGGTGTGTACCCAAGAAGACATAATGCTGTAATAATATCGAAAGCTGCTTTAACACAGTATTAGCTTCAGCCTGTGCACGCATATGCATCTAGCTTCTTGTAAGTTTTTTATGTGTCATAATTGTTCCCCTAACAGATTTGTTTGTTTTACAATTGGATTGTACAGGTTATAGGTCACATGAAAGTTTGGAAGGGTTCAGAAATGTGGTATTGTGCTCTCATTTTTGTATTTCACAAATACCTGGCATTCTAACAGGTGTGTGTACACCATTTAAATGCACTGTATAACACTAATTTATAAAATATGTCCCTAGTTTTGGGCCTTTGTCCCTCCATTTTGTCAGTCTTTGTTCAGATTTCCTGCAATGACAGATTGTGAGGTATGCGACAGATATGTGACAAATATCCTGCAAATAGACACCTGTGATGACCACTGTGCTGCAATGCAGTTAACCCCATCACAAGTGAACATGCAGATATTGCAAAATAGCTGAGAGAGTTGTGTGCATGGTCACATTCATGATCTTAACATTCCTGGGGTGCTGGTGAGCCTCAACAGGAAAATCCCATACTCACAGGCTTCAGGCTGCTGTCCCACATGCAGACCAGAAGTACCTATGTAGATGTGGGGGAGAGGTATTCTCAGCAGACTCACATTTGGCATTGGTACAAGATGAATGCTACATGTCTGCACAGGTACAGTACAATCTATGATAGTACACAATTTGCTGCCCCTCGCCATAATTGTGCACTTGTGTACATTACTAAACCCCACCCACAAATGCAGTTTGAACTGTCATATGCATCTATTTACTCTATTGAAGACAGTATGAGTGCTACATGATTAGATTGATGTGCACTGCGGCCTTACCTGGACGCTCCTCATTTGTTGCCTGGGTGCCGCCCACCTCCACAACTGGTGTTTCATGTCTTGGTTGTTGTTTGGAGGCTGCTCCAAGGTTGGCAAGGAACTCCTCCAGTGGTGTAAGTGAGGCCTGTGTAGCAGGACCCCCACCTGTGGTGGAACGGTTCCTGGCTATGGCTGCAGCCCTTTGCTGGGCATGATGTATCAGGTCAATTGCCTGATGCCTGACCTGATCATATGTGCTGCCATGGTGGCCCAAGGTGTTCACTCTGTAGAGAAGGTCATCCCACAGGGCAGTCTGCTCCCACAGATTTTGTCGGCTCCGGCCAAACAGCACTGCATAGTGCTGTATTATTGCTTCTGTAATGGCTGCATTTTCCTCTGCAGTATATGCCGGCTGAAGCTGCATGGCACCTGGAAGACATATACAGGGAAACACATCACAGGACCTCAGGCATTGCTCAGAGTTATTTACAGAGCCAGCACATCAATATTGCCTATCATTAGCCACCACTAAAAAACACATCATACTCCTGTCATCTATCAGCACAGTATGAACCTGCATAGCACTCCTGGTCTTGATGTGTCATGTTCCCCCCAATGAGGGCTAGTACATTGCATAAACCACCATTCATCATTCATATTTGCGTAGAGGGATGACAGTGGTCATCTTCCTTTGCAGATGGGATATCAATGGTGCTCAGGCTTTGCTTGCATACAGTGTGTAATGGAGCTGGAAGCATATGCCTGAGTTCATGTAGAATGCAGACAGGAATGTTCTCAGGTCCCATGGAGACTTGCTTTTGTTGACTTTGATTAAGCAATAAGCACCTGCTCCCTGATGTTGAGGGGAGGGGTGCAGGTGCTGTGCATATCCAGCTAAACTGATGGTGAGCCAGGGAGGTGATGCTTGCCCTAAACCTGTCTGCAGCAGGTGGGCTATAGCTATGGTGTGTTTGTATGTGGTGTGATTGACCACCATTATTGGGTGGGTTGGGTTGTTGCCTCTGAGATTGCAGATGTGAAGACTGCCTTGTGATTGCCCTTGGTAGATGTGCCCAGTTTGTACTCATAGTTAGCCTTACAGTAATCCACAGTGACTGTATCCGCTTGTTCAGACAAAGGTTGACTCACTGCCAAGTTGGTGCCTGCTCCTACTCTAACCTGTACAGCCAATATAGTGACCAGTTATGTGGTTTGTGTATTGCTGCTGTCCAACAAAGGGCATTACTCTACTTTGGTGGAGACAGGTTTTACAGGAGAGATAATGCTGACTCCATACTGTTTGTAGTTGGCATGGACACCAGGTCATAACACAGTTGACACACCTGAACTTTCAGCCTGATAGTCATGCTTATTCTAGTACCCACGTCTGTGTCAGGGCAATGCAACAACTATTAGCTGTAGAAATCTAACTCTGTTGGATGCACAGAAACTGAGATTACACACGTGTACAGCATGTACAGCTTATTTACCTGACATTTTGCACCCCATGTCTGTTGTTATGAGGTAGCCATGTACACCTACTCATACATAGATGTGCACAGGTTATACCTGATATACATTTCTGTTCTATGTCAGTATGGCACACAGTAGTTACACTCTTGCTGCTCAGTCAGTCCTGTCAACCTGTTAGAGCAGGACATCTGGAGGATGCCACACATACATGGGGGGGGGGGGTGATGGGCCAAAATTAGTGACACTTTTTTAATATTGCTGTAACACACTTAAGTCATTTGATAGCACAGTAGCCTTTGCATTCACAGACATAACCTGGAGGAAGTCCAATGCTCATATGGCAGGAAGAGAGGAGAAAGGCTATGTTTGTGTTAGCGAGGGTAGAAACTCCTAATGTTGGCAGTATGACTGGGGACAGAGCTAGTTGGTATGATGGACAGAAGGAAGGTTGATACATTGTGTGTGCAAGAGACCAGATGGAAGGGGCATAAGGCTAGGTATATCAGAGTCAGGCCCAAATAGTTCTATCATGGTGTGGATGGGAGGTGAAATGGTGTAGGAGTTATCCTGAAGGAACAGTATGGCAAGGTTGTTTTTGGAGGTGAAAAGAGTGCCGGATAGAGTGATGTTAATGAAGCTGGACACTGATGGTGTAATGATGACTGTTGTTAGAGCATATGCTCTGCTAGTTGCATGTGCGATGGATGAGACAGAAAAATCTTGGAGTGAGTTGGATGAAGTGTTGATGACTGTACCCAAGAGTGAGATAGTGGTGACTGGAGCAGATTTCAATGGGCACGTTGGTGAAGGGAACAGAGGGGATGCAGAAATGATGGGTAGGTATGGTGTTAAGCAAAGGAATGCGGAAGGTGAGATGGTGGTGGTGTTTGCAAAAAGGATGGACATGGCTGTGGGGAATGCATATTTTAACATGACAAAGGAGCATAGGGTTACATACAAGAGTGGAGGAAGATGCACACAGGTGGATTATATCCTATGCAGGAGGGCCTGTTTGAAGGAGATTGGAGACTGTAAATTGGTGACAGGGGAAAGTGTAGTTAGGCGGCATGGAATGCTGGTTAGTGGGATGACGTTGGTGATCAAGAAGAGGAGGAGGACTGTGAGGCCAGGATCAAATGGTAGAAACTGAAAAAGGGTGATTGTGAGGTTGAGTTCAGGGAAGAGTTAAGACAGGCAGTAGGTGGCAGTGAAGAGTTACCGAATATCTGGGTAACTACAGCACAGCTAGTAAGGGATACGGCTAGAAATGTGCTTGGTGTGACATCTGGACAGAGGAAGGAGGACAAGGGGACCTGGTGGTGGAATGAGGAAGTACAGGGGAGTATACAGAAAAAGAGGTTGGCGAAGAAGAACTGGGATTGTCAGAGAGATGAAGAAAGTAGACAGGAGTATAGGGAGATGAGGTGCATGGCAAAGAGATAGATGGTAAAGGGTAAGGATTAGGCATATGAAGGGTTGTATGAAAGGTTGGACACTAAGGATGGAGAATAGGACCTGTACCATTTGGCTAGACAGAGGGACCAAGCTAGGAAGGATGTGCAGCAGGTTAGGGTGATAAAGGATAATGAGGGAAATGTACTCACACGTGAGGAGAGTGTGTTGAGCAGATGGAAAGAGTACTTTGAGGGGCTGCTGAATGAAGAGAATGGGACAGATAGTAGGTTGGATGATGTGGGTATGGTGAATCAGGAACTGCAACAGATTAGCAAGGAGGAAGTAAGCACAGCTATGAAGAGAATTAAGAATGGAAAGGCTGTTGGTCCAGATGACATACCTGTGGAAGCATGGAGGTGTTTAGGAGAAATGGCAGTGGTCTTTTTAAGAAACTGAAACTGGAGTAGTAGCCAGGAAACCAAAAGAGAAACCAAATGTTTAGCGCTTTCATTCACCAAATTTAATATGTGAACTTCCTCAGAAACAAATACACAGTTACCCAGATTCCTTATATACAAAAAAATACAGGAAATGACATCAAGTCAATTAAATAATTCCAATGTTTAAATATAAATAAAAAATGAATAAAACAAAACGAATTAACATGTAAATATATATATATATATATATATATATATATATATATATGTATATATATATAGTGTAAAAATGATCTAAACTAAATCATAATAAGTAAAACTACACTATCTATATGTTAAGAAACACTTTAGATTAATAGACTCATTAAGTCCAGGTGACTTGTCAGCACCCAACACAAGTTGCCACAATGTCTCCTTATACTCCAAAAAATTGTTTAAATCTCCAGCAAATTCACCAATCTTGATTTTCTCTAAAACTGAAAATTCAAACTTCTTAAAATTTGTACAAACTGCTGCATGTTTGGCCAAGGAATTCAACATGTCCTTGTTTTTATGGCTAAATTGTGTTCGTAAATTCTCTTTTTCAAGGCCCTTTTGGTTTTACCTATATAGTAGTGTTCACAGGACACACAACTTGCGATGTACACTACGTAATCTGAGTTACAGTTGTAATAACCTTTTGCCCAGATGGTATAATTAAGGCACTTGATAACTGTACTACTGCTGTTACTGATGTATCTACATTGTCTGCAGTTGTGGCAAGCATATGTACCCCTCCTAATGCTAACAGCTCTGATGTTGTCATCATATCTATTATGTTCTACGTCAAGCATAGACTTTAGATTAACCACCCTCTTATAGGTAAATACAGGTTTAACTTCTAAAATACCAACCAACTCTTTGTTTCCTAATATTGCCTTTCAATTGTTGATTAATATATCCATGATGAACCACATTTCATCAACTATAGGCAAAGGAAAAGCAATGTTATAAGTGTTAGAAATGTCACAAGGATCTAATCTGGATCTTAAAGCAATTTCATTAGACAAAAGAATCGGTCTAGCAACTCTATGTCATGAATCCATTCTGCTTTGTAGCCTCTACAAATGAATAACGATTGTAAAAATGTAATTTCATTAAAGAATGTGTTGTCATCTGTAGTGAGTCTACTCAAACGGATAATTTGACCTTTAACAACACCTTTTTTCATATGTAGAGGATGCAAACTATCCTTGTGTAGATATTGGTTAGCAAAAACCTCCTTTCTATAGATTTTACTTTGAAATTTGTGGTTAATCTTGTCTATACTAAGCAGTACATCAAGAAAGGGAATACTTTCTCCAAAACCACTCATTTTGAACTCCAAAAACTGAGTGGTGTGGTTTAAATCATCCACCAAACCAAGAAATTCTTCAGACGTACCAGTCCACAAAAATAGTAAGTCATCTATAAATCTAAAATAAGAAAGTACCTTACCAAAACTGTGATGATTTGTCAAAAATTTAAGCTCCCAATTGGCTATCACCAAATTGGCAAATGCCGGTGCCACCCTTGCCCCCATGGCTACTCCCGAAACCTGTTTGTAAATATGTTTGTCAAATCTAAAAAAATTATTGTCCAAAACAAGCTCCGTAAGACTACAAACAGTGTTTACTTTAATGTTGTCCAAATCCATAAAGTTGGTTAGGTATTCCCTAAGATATTCTAGCCCCTCTTCCTGTTCAATAGATGTATATAAAGACTTGACATCAAGGGTGGCAAAAACAATAGAATCTAAAGATGTGTCTAAATGAATATTCAATTGACGCAATTCTTCCAATAGATGCCAAGAATCCCTAATGTAAAATTTAGTTTTCTGTACAATTGGGTTTAATATATAGTCAAGCCAAACAGATATATTTTCGGTTTTAGAATGTTTTGCTGAAATGATAGGCCTGAAGGGCGGATTGGACTGATCAACATGTAACTTGGGAATGCCGAACAAAGTGGCCAATTTAGGATGCTGAACCAAAAGATACTCATAAGTAGAATAATCTAATTCACCCTGGCTGAACATGTCAAACAACAATGTATCAACCTTTTGAAAACTTTTTTTCACATCAGTGATACTAACCATTTTGTAAATTTTATCATCATGTAACATGTCCAACATTAAATTGTTGTAGTGAACTGTATCCATGACTACAATCTTACCACCTTTGTCAGCCTTCATAGTTCTGATGTTAGAATTTTTACACAATTCATATAAAGCATGTTTTTCTATAAGACTCAAATTTTCCTCATATGGCTGACAACTCATTTTCCTAAATTCATTCTCACATAAATTTTAAAAGACTTGGAGAGTAGTATGCAACGGGAGGTTAAAGGTACTAGCTTTCTTAGGTCCACTGGTGGAAAAAGTGTGTGATGTAGCCAATACATCGTGCAAAATATAACTGAGATTTAGTTTTCTCAAATAGAGACTAAAGTCAACTAACAACTTACCTATATGTACTCTATTATTAGGAATAAAAGAGAAACCTCTCTTCAAAACATTTACCACTTCATCTGATAACACAATACTTGACAAGTTGGTTACATTAATGCAACAATCTTCAACTTGTCTATTGTTTATCTCTTGCACTTTGTCTGATTGGGATGTTTCCCTTTCCCTTTCCACTGGGTTTGAGGTGTATTGTTCCACCTGCGAGTCTGTTTGTTCTGTGTCCTGTTCACCCAAAAAGGGCCTTGATTATGGGCCTGTTTACCATTAGCCAATGCTTGAGTGTAGTTCACTTTATGTGGATTTAAATGTTCAGAAACTACTGAACCCCTCTCTGTAGCTGCATTAACTTGTTTAATAAGTTCAGTGTTCTTATCTAAACTCACAGCTCCAACCTGAATATCTGCTGATGTTGAAGGTGTCACTGAATCCCCATTAACGTCGTTGTTAGGAATTGAATGTGGATTGTCACCTTTGTTGTGCATAGTGTCAGTAGTGTCAACCACGCTGTCTTGTACCAAATACGCCTGTTTAGATTCATAGGCTAAAATGTCCCTCCTAAGTTTATTTTGTTTCCTGGCCACAATAGATGCCCGGTGTCTGTCGGCCTTCGCCTCCACACCATTATATAAAATGACGTGATCAGTAAAACAACCAAAACTTTTGATTTGGTCATCTAATTGTTTGATCTTGTCTTTAATAGTCATAAGTTCATTTTTATAGTGTTCGACCAAAAAACCCATCATTATAATGCCAGTGTTATTATAAAGCTCAATTAACTTATTACTCAGATCGTCACCTGAAGTGACACAGTTTGTAAACTTCACTGTCCACAGACCTTGAGGCACAAGCTTCCTACTAATGCATTCACCCAAATATGAAATCTCTAATTCCAAGGTGACATGTCTAAAAAAACAATTTTTCAAGGTCGTATATACTTTTTTTACACATGACATTGTCCATATGTAAATTGTTAGTTAGCGACTTACTTGATGTAAAGTCCAAACCTTCAATTTGTATATCAACAAAGAGGTTGTTGTAGGTTTTACAAACGTAGTTCCAAACGTTCGTCTCACTAATTCCATTGTTATTAGCGATAGAAGTCGATGCCACTAGTGGAACTGAACCATTCGTTGTACCTGTGTCGTCACTTCCTGTAAGTCTTGGCGGCGGATTACAAACATCAGTGGGCGATGATTTTTTCTCCGCTCCCTTCAAGGATGAAACTGAACCACCCACAGAATCAACTGTGGTGGCAGCATCAAAGTTCTTGTTGTCAGCACCAAAATTAAAGGTGTCCTTCACAACTTTGATAATTAAAGAAATTAACTCTTCATGAGACTTCTGCCCAAAACAGTGGTCCAAACCAGAACCACTAGCAGGAACTGGATACACCGACAAGTCAAGTAAACCCTCTTGACTGTTAAGGTTAACACTCTCAGCTGCCATGGATACTTCCCAGGGATCACAAAACCACGAATATCACAAAAGTTGACCAAAGAAACTGTAGAACAAACTGAAACTGGTGTAGTAGTCAGGAAACCAAAAGAGAAACCAAATGTTTAGCGCTTTCATTCACCAAATTTAATACGTGAACTTCCTCAGAAACAAATACACAGTTACCCAGATTCCTTATATACAAAAAAATACAGGAAATGACATCAAGTCAATTAAATAAAAAGGTGTTGTTAAAGGTCAAATTATCCGTTTGAGTAGACTCACTACAGATGACAACACATTCTTTAATGAAATTACATTTTTACGATCGTTATTCATTTGTAGAGGCTACAAAGCAGAATGGATTCAGGACATAGAACAAGAAGTAATGTCATTAAGAAAGGGAGTTGCTAGACCGATTCTTTAGTCTAGTGAAATTGCTTTAAGCTCCAGATTAGATCCTTGTGATATTTCTAACACTTATAACATTGCTTTTCCTTTGCCTATAGTTGATGAAATGTGGTTCATCAGGGATATATTAATCAACAATTGGAAGGCAGTATTAGGAAACAAAGAGTTGGTTGGTATTTTAGGAGTTAAACCTGTATTTACCTATAAGAGGGTGGTTAATCTAAAGTCTATTCTTGAGGTAGAACATAATAGATATGATGACAACATCAGAGCTGTTAGCATTAAGAAGGGTACATATGCTTGCCACAACTGCTGACAATGTAGATACATCAGTAACAGCAGTAGTACAGTTATCAAGTGCCTTAATTATACCATCTGGGCAAAAGGTTATTACAACTGTAACTCAGATTACGTAGTGTACATCGCAAGTTGTGTGTCCTGTGAACACTACTGTATAGATAAAACAAAAAGGGCCTTGAAAAAGAGAATTTACGAACACAATTTAGCCATAAAAAACAAGGACATGTTGAATTCCTTGGCCAAACATGCAGCAGTTTGTACAAATTTTAAGAAGTTTGAATTTTCAGTTTTAGAAAAAATCAAGATTGGTGAATCTGCTGGAGATTTAAACAATTTTTGGGAGTGTAAGGAGACATTGTGGCAACTTGTGTTGGGTGCTGACAAGTCACCTGGACTTAATGAGTCTATTAATCAAAAGTGTTTCTTAACATATAGATAGTGTAGTTTTACTTATTATGATTTCATTTAGATCATTTTTACACTATATATATATATATATATATACATATATATATATATATATATATATATATATATATATACATATATATATTTTTACATGTTAATTCATTTTGTTTTATTCATTTTTTATTCGTATTTAAACATTGGAATTATTTAATTGACTTGATGTCATTTCCTGTATTTTTTTGTATATAAGGAATCTGGGTAACTGTGTATTTGTTTCTGAGGAAGTTCACGTATTATATTTGGTGAATGAAAGCACTAAACATTTGGCTACTCTTTTGGTTTCCTGGCTACTACACCAGTTTCAGTTTGTTCTACAGTTTCTTTGGTCGACTTTTGTGATATTAGTGGTCTTTTTAAGCAAATTGTTTAAAGTAATCATGGAAAGTGTGAGGATGCATTAGGAGTGGAGAAAAAGTGTTTGGTTACCGATTATATGAATAAAAGTGATGTGTGGAGCTGTAGTAACTACAGAAGAATAACATTGATCAGTCACAGCATGAAATTATGGGAAAGAGTAGAGGAAGCTAGGTTAAGAAGGGAGGTGAGGATTAGTGATCAGCAGTATGGCTTCAGGCCAGGAAAGAGCAGTAGAGATGTGATGTTTGCTCTGAGAGTGTTGATGGAGAAGTACAGAGAAGGTCAGAAGGAGTTGCGTTGTGACTTTGTGGACTTAGAGAAAGCATATGAGAGGATGCCTAGAGAGGAGTTGTGGTATTGTATGAGTATATCAGGAATGGCGGAGGAATCTGTAAGAGTGCTACATGATATGTACAAGGGTAGTGTGACAGCGGTGAGTTCTGCGGTGGGAGTGACAGGTGCGTTTATGGTGGAGGTAGGATTATATCAAGGTTTAGCTCTGAGCCCTTTTTGATTTGCAGTGGGGATGGACAGGTTGACAGACAAGATCAGACAGGAGTCCCCATTGATTGTGATGTATGCAGATGACATTGTGATCTCTAGTGAGAGTAGGGAACAGGTTGAGGAGACCCTGTAGAGGTGGTGATATGCTCTAGAGAGGGGAGAAATGATGGTCAGCAGGACTAAGACAGATTATATGTGTGTGTGAATGGGAGGGAGGACAGAGGAATGGTGAGGATGTAGGGAGTAGAGTTTGCAAAGGTGGATGAGTTTAAATATTTGGGATCAACAGTTCAGAGAAATGACAAGTGTGGGGGTGAGATGAAGAAGAGAGTACAGGCAGGATGGGGAGGGTGGAGAAGAGTGTCAGGAGTGATTTGTGACAGACAAGTACCATTAAGAGTGAGAGGGAAAGTCTACAAGACAGTAGTGAGACCAGCTATGCTATATGGGTTGGAAACAGTGGCACTGATAAAAAGGCAGGAGTCAGAGCTGGATGTGGCAGAGTTAAAGATGTTAAGATTTGCACTGGGTGTAACAAGGGTGGACAGGATTAGGGGGTAGGATTAGTATGTTAGAGGGTCTGCCCAGGTTGGACGGTTTGGAGACAAAGCCAGAGAGTAGTGGGATTGTGTTGGTTTGGACATGTGCTGAGGAGGAATACTGAGTATATTGGGAAAAGGATGGTAAGGACGGAGCTACTAGGTAAGAGGAAAAGAGGAAGGCCTAACATAAGCTGTATGGATGTGATGATAGAGGACATACAGGTGGTTGGTGTGACAGAGCAAGATGCAGAGGGCAGGAAGAAATGGAGACAAATAATCCACTGTGGTGACCCCTAATGGAAACAGCCAAAAGAAAGGGAAGGAGATGTTGTAATGTCAGTCTTTACAGGCTGCCAATGATTTGCCTGACATAACACAAATTTATGAGTAAATGGCTACAAATATGAGGCATACATATGGTCAGTGTACATAACACTGGACAGTTGAATGGTATGGGCTCAGTATATCACATGCAGTTCAACACACACATCTGCAACAGTATTTCACTATGCAAATATCCTGTATAGGTCTCTCACATTTCTGTGACAAACATGTATATCATAGTTGTATTCACAATTAACATATAGATATCTAGGACATCCCAGTAGCTGGCCTAGTAGTGTCACAGTCAGTGTTGTTCAACACACACTCCCGTAGTAGTCATATGTGGGCCATCCTTTCCTAGGGTGACTCAGGAGCCTGAGCTGTGATCTATGTCACTGCAGACAGACCCAGTTGCTATGGCCATAGGTTCTGATCAGCAATATACCAATACAGCAAGTCTTGTTGAGACATATTTGTTGACCTTCCTATTTCCCATTATACCATGACCCCCCATTAATATTCCAAAACGTGCACGCTGATTGATCAGCATGCACGTTGTAAATCGACTTATACTAATGGAAAAAGGTCCGATCGCCCGGACTTTTTCCATTAGTATAAGTCTTTTTTAAAACACTGTCTCGTTATGTTAAAGGAGTTTAACATAGTGAGACAGGTTTAAAAAAAGCAATGGAGATCTCCGTTGCTTTTTTTAAAGCTGTCTCGCTATGTTAAACTCCTTTAACATAGCAATACAGTGTGTAAAAAGCAACAGAGATCTTGCTTTCTCCGTTGCTTTTTTTTAAACCTGTCTCGCTATGTTAAATGGGTTTAACATAGCGAGACAGCTTTAAAATAAGCAACAGAGATCTCCATTGCTTATTTTAAAGCTGTCTAGCAATGTTAAACCCATTTAACATAGCGAAACAGTTTGTAAAAAGCAATACAGATCTTACTTTCTCCATTGCTTTTTTCAAAACTGTCTCGCTATGTTAAACCCATTTAACATAGCGAAACAGTAAAAAGCAACTGAGATCTTGCTTTCTCCATTGCTTCTGCCCACAGCTCTGATGTACTGCGTAGGCATACGCATGCACAGTACATCAGAACTGCCGCAGAATACCAGACAGCTGCAGAAGGGCAGCAAGGAGCATTATACAATGCCATTATTTAAGAAAAGTAATTATTTTTTTCTTAAATAATGTCATTGTATAATAGCAATAACCCACTTCTGGGTGTGGGTAATGCTGGATTTACCCACGGTTGGTTTGTTTGGCCACTGGGCCGCCCTTGTGACCAAACCATGCCAACCGTGGGTAAATCCAGCATTACCCACACCCAGGCGTGGGTTATTGCTATATTATTACATACCCCCCTACTGCATTCCATTACATGTTTACTTGTTTGACATACCTTTTTTTTTCAAGTATCGTTGGTTTTATTCCAATTATGTGCAGCTTTGTTTCTTGGTCTGTGTCTCTCTCTCTCTCTCTCTCTCTCTCTCTCTCTCTCTGTCTATACAAGCTGTAGGTTATACATCTGTTTTGCATAGGTAGCAGCTTGCCTTTTGTAGGTAATGCTCATGAGCAGCTGATGGCCTGTATACCACTTGGTGTCCTCCACTTGCTAATTGCATGCAAAACAGCTGTGGTGTTATTCCTATAGCCAATGGCATGGCAACACACTCATATAATTGAGTACTTCATGTGGGAGTTGCCCCTTTTCCTTGCCTATAAGGAGGGCTTCATGGAGGAACAATAGCATCACAGAGGGTAGTTGGAAATACCTCTTACAATGAAAACTATGGAGACAGCCCAATAAACTGGGGGTGAATGTTCCAGACATAAGGACAGAATGTAAGTATTGCTGTTATGCAGTTGAATTAATGCTAGTTTAACAAGGTTTGTGTGGCCATGGCTTTTCTGCATGATTTTAAGTCTGACAGTGTTATGTGGTTGACATAACTCTCAACTGTAGGGTTATCCACAGAATTGCCAGATTTTGAACTGTCATGTTTTATGTGTTTCTCAGACATTTTTTTGTTTTTGGAAAATCAGTAGCATACTGTGGGGCTTGCAGTCAGTAAATGGTATCATCCATTTGTGTTTCTGACTTCATATCCCTCAGAAAATATATGTTACAACAAACCCTGTTACACCAGCAACTGTCTCAGTTTATAACAGCAATATTTCACATATGCCCCTGTTTTGGGGCCTCTGTCCCCCAAGTATGTCAGGCTTTGCCCAGGTGTCATGCAGTAAGAGGGTGATAGGTATGGTATATTATTATTTAGTGCCTTCATTCCTGATACCATCCCAGTGATGTATCTCACCGCCAGACATGTTAAGTGTAAGAGGCCTTATATATGAGGCCAAAGCCTGGACATTCTGTGGGACTCTGAACAGTTGAGAGGTCTGTGTATTTATGATGATTGTTGACAGACTGTCAGGATTGTGTAGCAGTGTAGTGTGTCAATGTTATTTGGCCTGTGTAGGGAGGGGGGTATATGTATGTGTTATGGCTCCTTTTCTATCTGCCTATGCATGCTGCTCCAGTTTCTGGTGGTCTATTGGCTGTATATGTTTGTAGGGGTAGACTGAAACATGTCCTGTACCACAGTCAGGCATCATACTACACTGTGAATTGGGCCAGTATATGTAGGGGTGGTGTGTGAGTGGCAAACATGTTGAGATGTTTTTGTTCACACAGTCCGTATACTGTACTGTTCCTTTGGCTTACTGGTATGCCACTGTGGGTATGCGCTTTCACACTGGTGTCTTTTTCAGTGCTGTTACATCTCTGTAGTGCCTGATATTTTTGCCAATACATGTGTAATTACCCATAGTGGATTTGGGTTAGTGTTGTGTCAGTCTGACTGTAGTTTGTACGGTGCTTGGTGACATGTTTAGCATCTGAGTGTAGTTTCCCTAATGTGATGTTATGTCCAGATATTTGTAGGATGTACTGTTGCCTGGCCCCCATAAGTGTTGTGTATTTCTAACACATCAGTGGGATGATGTAAGGATTTCGGTCACTAACTAGTGAGAACTAATTGAGTGTAGGACTTGTGCTATTTCAGTCAATATATGTTAGGACAGACAGGAGGGTGTTACTGCAGCAGCTGTGTCAGCTTATCTACTCCAGTATTTCAGATATGTCCCTATTTTCATGGTTTTCTCCCCCCACTTTGTCAGGCATGGTCCAGGTTCATTGCATAAAGGGGTTCTGAGCCTGCCTCTCGACTGGCAGTATTATTGCAGAATGTCCAGGTTTATTGCTCATATTTCTGGTATGTTCCACAGATTCATTATTTTTATTTCCCTAGTAAATCACTGTGATGATCTGAGGATTTCTGTTAGTAAATGATGATATAGATTTCAGTTTCAGAACCCACATCCTTCAAAACTTGAATGCTGAAACAACCCTGTCACTCTGGTAACATTCTACTTTTATAAGAGCAATATTTAAAATATGTCCATAGTTTTGGCCCATTGTCCTCCTTTTGGACAGCATTTGGCCAGATTTCTTGCACTAAGAGGTTGGGAGGTATGGAACTGAGGTATGACTCCACTACATGTTATGAGTATATATATATATATATATATATATATATATATATATATATATATATATATATACAGAGAGAGAGAGAAATTCTTTATATGTGTGTGTGTGTGTGTGTGTGTGTGTGTGTGTGTGTGTGTATAAATTTTATATGCATATCTCTGTTTATATTATGTATATATTTTTCCATATATATGCATACATGTATATATGTATATATACAAAATCTGATTGATTCTACAGAATCTTTTCCCTACTGTTGAATGACTCTACTGCATGATATGTTTGAAAAAACATCAACAATCTTTACAACTCAAATGGTATAGTGGTATATTGCTCTGACTATGGTGTATTGGGGCCTGGGTTCGAGACTTGGCAGTGCTGATTATTTTGTTGCTAGGCGGAACAGTGGCTAATGGAAACAGAGTGATTAAAGCAGTTTTAAGCGGGTCTGCCTGAGTTTGCATGACATTAAGTGATGACAACACACGGTTAAATGTACAGATGCTTAATCTGTGTTGGCTTCACTAAGCATCACGCAAATTCGCTTACTCCCGCTTAGTCCTGCTTACTCCCATTTACACCTGTGATAATTTATTTAAAAGAAAAAAGGGGGTAATAGGAAAGTGGTGAAAAAGAGGTAAGTAGAGAGAAAAACAATATGAAAGATAGCTAGGGATGTGAAGGACGGATGTAGGGAAGGTCCATAGCTGTCCATTTCTCATGCAGCAACAGCTGTGCATTTGTACAGAATTTGGAGGTGAATTTGGACACTCAAATCCCAGAGAGAGGGGTGAGGACAACAAAAATGTGTTGTCAAGCCAATTGGACCAGATTACATGTGTCCAGTGGACATGTGTGCAAAATGGACAGCTATGTATGGGGTGATTTTTTTTTTGGGGACAGATACCCTTTTCTTTTTTTTTAAGGTGAGAGTGGGATATTGAGGAAGGATTTTAGGTACATCTGGGGAAGTAGGTTGAGTAGGGAGACAGACAAGACAGCAGACAGGGTCAGTGTATGACACATGAGAGGGTAAACACATTTGAAGGGGATAGTGGTTGGTAATCCGAAGTCCATGGGCCCCCATATGGTTACAGTGGGACTGAGATCCCCACCCATGGGCAGTTGCAGTGGGACTGAGATCCCCACCCATGGGCAGTCACCACTGCACCTTCATGGCCCCAAAGGTGACTGTGCTGGGGGCTAGACAGAAGGGGTGGCCTGCCCATTGAGGTGTGCCAGGTGGCCCTCAATCTGCCGCAGCTGGTCTCTAAACTCAGATCAACGGGTGCTGCACACCAAACCCTGGACCTGACTGTGGGTGATGGCCTCCTGTCTGCTCCCACTCCCAGAGGGGACAGGCCCTGTCCCCTGCGGTGGTTCCACTAGAAGGTGGTGCAGGACCAGCAGACGAGAGAGATCTGGGTTGGGTCCCAGATATGCTGGGGCCCAGTGCCACGGCCAGATGAGGTGGGATAGGCGGATCCACTGGGATCTGCCTTCCCAAATGCGCTATGGTGTTGAGGTTTTACAAAATATTTTGGTTAGTCATGAACAACACGTTTCAAGATTCGTTATAACAGCTGCATGAATGTTCCATTTAACCCCATAAAACAGATTTGAAACAGTTGCATAGCAAACAGAACACATGCATGAATGGAACAACAGTATGCATCATAACAGCATGCCAGTAAGACTGACGGCAGTAGGCCACCAACAATGGTATTTGAACAAGATATG
Organism: Protopterus annectens; assembly: GCF_019279795.1. Taxonomy (NCBI): domain Eukaryota; kingdom Metazoa; phylum Chordata; order Ceratodontiformes; family Protopteridae; genus Protopterus; species Protopterus annectens. Next base: position 1,090,849,190 of record NC_056726.1, read on the forward strand.
TTAACATGCAAGCAATCAAACATATTAACAATAATTAAAACACAAGTCCCAACATTGGGTTGGAGCACAACATACCTGTTGTATATGAATAATAATTATTGATGCAGATGAGGAGGGGACAGAAAGTCCATTAACAACTATTTATGCTTCTATTTTCTACAACAGTACTGCTTAATACTCTATGGGTCTGCCCTCACTATACATCTACCTATGGCCATAGCTTCTGTAGTACAAACATTACTATTAAACTGTCAACCTAGAATGTTATGAGGCAAACTGTGACAACTCTGGGTACATGACTAGAGGGGACTCGTACATGTCAGGGTTACATATCTGGCACAGGAGTGGTACCCTGGACTGCTGTTATGTGAGTGTGCTACAGGCATACGTCAACTGGTTTCCAATCTGAGTCCAGGATTGTTTGCAGCAGTGACCAATAGCCGTGACAGTGTGACACTTGAGAGGCATGTACCGGAAACATACCTCTCAACCTCTTAGAGCATGAGATCTGGACCAAGCCATACATACATGTGGGACAAAGGCCTATAAATATGGACAATTTTTAGATATTGCTCTTACAAACATGGAAAGGTGATAAAATTACAGGTATTGCATTTGCATGGCTTTTCTGATTGATATGATATCTGACACATGTATGTCTATCATTATTTTCTAACTTCAGTCTATAATGTTTTGCCACTGATTTGCCATGACACCACTACTTTATGTAAAACAGACCACAAATCGGAGACAAATATCTGGACATTCAGTGAATATCTGTACAGTTAAGAGGCATGATTTGAGAAGACTGCATATTGAATGCACCTAGCCTGCTGTCATTTGCAGGCATGTGGTGGGACAATTGAACAGTTGTACACAGTTTAATAGTATACCCTTCATGCAGCTACTGGCAACATTTACTCACCTGTAAAACATGTGGGGGAAATATCTGTTATCAATGCCTGACTGTTTTTACATTTATTCCTGATCCCTTGTGTGTAGATATGCACACATCTTAGTACCATTCCCTGGATTCAAACCATGTCTGGGTGTGCAAAAGTAACAACTAAGCTATTTCTAATCACACTGAGCTACTGGGAAGCTGCTGCTTTTTGTTTCAATGGTTTCTGCCTAATAGTCTCTTGGTTAGACAGTCTAAACTTGTAATTCTGTGATACATGCATGACATATAGTTATTGTACTGTGCATTACTTGTTTGGATTACTACAACCTGGAAAGCAAAGGTTAACACAAGGCAATGTTGGATGGAGCACACTTTCAAACTTGACATATTACTATTCAGGGTTCAGAGCTTAGTGCAGTATATATATTTCACATTTCATTTATATCTCGTTTTACAGCTACACGATCTACAGTTTCTCCTAACAGCCTGTTCATATATGCACTTCAGTTAATGTATGCTGTCACAGCCATATTTGCTGTGAAGAACCTGTATACATTTTATATATATATATATATATATATATATATATATATATATATATATATATATATATATATCTGCAACAACATACCAGAATAAACACAACAGTTTTTAAAGGTCTTTATTGGACTTCAGTATTCGTCAGTCATACTTTTTTATTTATTCAGTTCACACCGTAACAGTATACCTACTAGCAGTAAGCAATGTATTCCTTGTTAACTATTTTAACCAAATACTGCAAAATAGTTTTGTCCTCACCAGCCTGTCAGCGCAGCTTCAGCAGTCTGTCATCATAGGCTTCCACGTTACTAGCCCTCTCTGCTGCAGCTGTAGAGGAGAAAAACACACATTATGCATATCTGTCTATCACATTTTCAGGCTAGTATTTGCTACAAACTACTTGATAGTGACACTTACACACTACTGGAGCATTCTGAGCCCATCCATCTTGGATCCACTGGTCCAAGAGTGCCCCTTCCTACGCTTTAGGTCGGCATAGTGGTGCTGTACCTGCTCACCAATCAGTGGGATGCTAGTAGCACTGGTGAGTTCATGTGCGAGATGGTCCCAGGCCTCTGCTTTGTATTGGGAGCCCTGGTACTGGCCCTGCAGCAGTCTCTCCTCATGGTTTTTAACTAGGAGTCTAGCCATGACCCTAGACTCCCGAATGTTTCAGCATTGCACCTGAAAGCACACTCCCTTTCCTATGCCAGCCATTGTATCTGCACAGATGGACTATAACAGATTATGGCTGTATTCCCACATGCACCATTTAAATAGTACAATATTCCCGCCCTTTGCTGTCATTGGACCATTTTGAAAAGATTAAGCTCTGCTAAGCAGTGTGCAAATCCGCTAAGCCGGTTTTAACACTGCTTAAAGAGTAAGTTGTTGAGCAGTGTTTAACTGTGTGCAAATCCACATAACTGAGCTACTTGTTGCTTAGCATTCACGTCTTAGCAATGGTTACACCTACTAAGCATAGCTGACCATTGCTAACCATTGCTCAATTTTAATTTTTTAAATATCTCAGAGGACTGATTTTATTTAAGTGTATATGATATACTTTTCATGACATCCCAATATGTTCTTTCCTTGCATGGGCAAGGGGTGTGACTATACTTGTATGGGGCACTTGTATGTACATGGGAGGTTTCACATGTTATATGCACTCACACTTGCATTGTACACCAGCTACACTACCCTGGTTATCAAAAAACAGTTGCTACATAATTTAAGTTTACAAAAATAATGTTAACACTACTTTCCCATATAAAATCAAATTGCATGTTTTGGTACTCAGACCATAAATGCCTGCCTGTAAAGCCAGGACTCTAACCACTACACTATTTTAGCTCAAAAATGTCACTTGTATATTTGTATTTATCTCCTATGGGATGTTTAAGCTATGGTAAGTGGAGAGCCATAATTCAAACACCCGCTCAGCTACGCTTAAACATTCCTTAGCCTAGAAAAAATATATATAATATTATTATTATATTATTATGTTATTTGAGTATTGTGGTGTTCTGACAAGTCATTGAGGACTGCAATCAGGAAATAATGGCATACATTTGGCTTTCAGGTTCTATCCTTCAGAGATTCCTGCTATGTATCCTGTTTTCTATCAACTTTCTAAGTGTGTGTGAGCAATTTTTCAGAGGTGTCCCTATTGTATTGCTTGTTCCCCCCATTATTTATGCCTTTGTCCACATGGACTGCTGTCAGGAAATATTAGCAAACATTTGCTTTCAGACCTCGATCCTTCGGTAATTCATGCTAATGCATGACCTGTTTTCTATCAATTTTCTAAGTTCAACAACAACATTTACAAACAAGTGTTGGGTGTAGCTATGGGTTCACCGTGTGGAGGGAGTTATGCTAACTTAGTGATGGCCCAATGGGAACATCAGACAATCCTAGGTAACAACAGGATTATGGAAAAGGTCAAACTCTATACTAGGTTCTTAGATGATGCCTTTATTATGTTTAAGGGCTCAGAAAATAAAGTTCAGGAGTTTGTAGAATATTTAAACAGTAGTACACCATTCTTGAAATTCACCTATGTATGTCATGAAAATGCTATCACCTATTTAGATGTAGATTTACAAAAAGATGTAGCTAAGAACTGGTTTGTTGCAAGAATACACCATAAGACTACATACTCCAACACTATGTTACACTACACTAGTTGTCATCCGTTGCATCAAAAAAGGTCCATTTTGAAAGGTCAATTGGTGAGAGCAGCAAGAATGACAACTAATGAATTTAGTTTTTTGGATGAATGTGAGATCTTGAAAAATATGTTTATTAGCCATGGTTACCCAGAATGTTTAGTGCTTGACTTGATTGGTGAAGTTCAACACAAGAGAAGAACGGGTACGTACAGACTTATCCTTTCAGGTGAACACCTGATGAACCTTACACACAGGTGTATAGATGAGGTTTCAGCTCTTGGTGAATCAATCGAAGTAACAGAGATAGAAATAGAGTCCCTGGTAAACAGTAGTAACCGAGGTAATGAAATAATAAGAAGTTTCATCACAGTTTATAGTTTAGAGGCTGGGAAGTTGAGTAGTATATTGATCAGGAATTGGAATCCTTTGCTCACAGAGAAGGAATTGGTGGAAAGGTTAGGTGATCATCCAACCTTGATCTTTAAGAGAGGTAGGAACTTAAAGAACATGATAGAATAAATACACACATAGAATAGATGGGACCTATAAATGTGAATCATGTAACTACTGTAAATTTATTTCAACAGGTGCCAATTTTAGCATTAGTGGCAATGAATTCAAGATCAGGGGGAGGTTTAATTGTGACTCCAAATCAGTGGTTTAATTGGCCTCCTGCCAGTCTTGCCCTGTGTTCTAAGTGGGGAAGACTGATAGGATGCTCAAGGAAAGGATTTATGAGCACACCTATAACATCAGGAGGAGAAACACTGTCAATGCATTGGCTAAACATTGCAGTGAAAGCCCTTCCCACAGCTTCTTGTTCAGAGTGATCAACCAAGTAGTTTTGGATTCAAAAGGAGGTCCACACCAACTATTGTTGGAAAAGAGTGAGTTGATTTGGCAGTTGAGGTTAAACTCTTACAATGACCCAGGTTTGAATGGTATTGTTTCTCTGACATGTTTTAAAACTTCGAAGCCTTTTGTGTTAAAAGGTTTTAGTGTTAATGTTAGATTTAACTCAATTTAATGTGTAAACATGTTTGACTTTTCAGTCATTTTTATTTTTGTTACAGAGAAGTTGTTACATATTTTATGTATTTTTGTACTCTTTCTTTCACATCATTTTAGTTGAAGTGCAACAAAGGGTTAACTTTATTGTGGGTGGTTCAAGGGTATTGGCGGTGTTTTTGATAGGTTTTGTTTAGTGGATTATGTGTGCTGTTTTATTATTCAAGAAGTATTTAAAGCACTTCTCTGTCTATGTGTTTGTCTGATGAAGTCTACCCATTTGTCCAGATAGACAAAAAGCACTTTACTTTTATTGTATTAAACTCTGTGTTTGGACCCTCGCTTGATGGAGCCCTTGCATTTTTCATGGAATTTTCTAAGTTTGTCGGGCAATATGTATGTTGTGTCCCTTTTGAGGAATTTATCCCCCATTATTTGTTCATTTGCAGACATTTCCTGCTTTTGCAGGTTACAGAGGTGTCATATGGCACTTTTACAATGCAGGGGGTTTGTCACAGAACCTGTCACAATACCCCTGCATTGCTTTCCTGCTGCCATGTTTATCTCAGTGTCCACGAACACTGAAATGATCATTTATTTCATTTCAGTGGCCACGGACATTGAAATACTGACATAATATTAGAGCAATTCTCTAATATTATGCCAGATCCTTATTAGAAAGTGCCATACAGCACTTTCTGAGTGCAGTAGGCATGTTCAATGTCCATGCACTACTTCAACATGCCCTCTGCACTCATTCACAGTTCATGTCCGTATAGGTAGAACAGCAGCACGCCTTCATGAATATACATGGCGTGCTGCTGTGTTATATGGACACGAACCACTCCGTGCAAGAATAGTGATACTCTTGCATGGAGTTTATTGAATCCAGGGGACTGTTTCTTGCATATCTGATTCCTGGGATTTTTTGAATGAAATAAGAGTGTCTTCACTAGGTTCTAGTTATTGTACAGGAACTTTTTCTATGTCCACAATAGATGCTGTTTCATTGTCTACATATATTCCGCAAGAAGAGGGTGTGGAGTTTATAAGATGCTATTTAAGAAAATATGCTAATGTTAATAGCATCAATTATTTGCTATTGGAAAACCGTTATTTTATGTTCAGTGACAACGCTTACAAACAGTTAAAGGGAGTAACAATGGGGGCAACAGTGGGACCAACCTATGCTAATTTAGTTTTGGGTTGGTGGGAAAATGGAATTTTGCCCAAAGTTCTCCTATATGACAAAATAATTTTCTACAGAAGGTTTGTAGACCATTTGTTTTTTTATTGTCAAGAATGAGGGGTTTGATATTTGGAATTTCACTGAAACACTAAATCACAGCACTGAATTTTTGAAGTTCATTGTAGGTGAACAAGGTTTACAAGTTTTTTTTTAGATGTAGATTTAAGGTGGGACCACACACAAAAGATATTTATTAGTCATATTCATCAAAAAAAATACCTTTTGTAATAGCTATGTACATTTTAAAAGTAGCCACCCTACATTTATGAAAAGAAATATTCCACGTGGACAATTTATCAGAGCTTTACGGATGACAGTTGTTGACAGCGATTTTATAACTGAAATTAAGTTCATTTTTAATTTGTTTTTGGAAAGAGGGTATCCCATTGACTTGTTAAGTAGGTCAGCTCAGGAAGTTATCTTCAAGCATGACATCGAATTTCCCCCAGTTTTATTAAGGGGTTTGTTAACAAAAGGGTAAATAAAATGGACAGTAATACTGGACCATTGGAAGGGTATCAAGATGCCCACGGATTTTGTTTAGATATGAGTCTGGATAATTTTGCTATACGTGATGTTATTTGTGACAACAGGAAAGTTATTTTAGGGAATGGGGACATTGCGAAAGTTTTGGGCACTATTCACAATTTCATTTATAAGAAGAATAGTAGTATTAAACAACTGTTGCAACAAAGGAGTAGTAAGGGGGGTGGGTTTTACTCCATGCAGAGAGCGGTAGGTATGTACAAGTGTTTGGATGTAAGGCATCTAGATTTATAAATGAAGGTACACATATTCTGTTGACCCATGTAGATTATACTATCCCAGTTCCAGGAAGGCTGGAGTGTGGTACCACAGGGGCTATCAACATAGCATTGTGTTCAGCATATCCAGCATTTTATGTGTGAATGACCACTAGGAGTCTGAGGAAAATAATTTATGAACATTTGTATGTTATAAAAAGTACAAATTCAAATAGTTCATTGTATAAGTATTCTGTTGATTGTACTAGTTGGAAAAAGTTCATGTTTTCTATTGCTGAGATAGTGGGTCAGGACCCACAGGGTGGCAGTTATAAGAATATAGTGGAAAAAAGGGAAGCTGCATGGAAGTTACGTTTGGCTTCATATATTTCCCTAGGTTTAAATGACAATGTTAACATTATGTTTTTTTTTTAATAGATAGAAAGATGACTATTAGAACTTAACGTGTTTTTAAGGTGTTTAACAAACTGTTTATATTTCTTTAAGATTTTTATTAAGAATTAACAATGTATGTTATTGATAAGTTCAATGTTAATTGAATTGATTATTTAAACCTTGATGGCTTTAGTAATTATGTTTCTGGTGAAGTCTTTCTGACGAATAGTGACTAAAGGTTTAACTACACTAAAAACTATACTTTTGTCTCTGCCTCTGTGCTTTTCCAGTGTTTTTTTAGTTTCATGGTTGGTGGTTACACTGGTGCCTGGCAGTAGCTGTTTTCTTTGGTATATCCTAGTATATATAAAATCATACAAAGCCTAAGGCTTTGATGTAGTCCTTTGCACATACTTACCAATTAATTTCAGCTAATTTACATTTTTGCTGTAAGTGAGTGTGATTCTTAAACTGCCTTTGCATTTATTTATTTGCAACTACAATGTCATTAGAAAAGATAGGACCCTTAAAAAGGGTGGTGTGGTAGCTCTCCTCTACTCTTCCTCTCTTGCAATTACCCCCTTCACCATACCTATACCCCAATTCTTCAATGCCGAACTAACTCTGGCTCTCCTTCAAATAAACACAAACAAAATCATATGTATAGCCGCACTTTACATTCCACCAGGAGACAATATCCCCATTCTCAAGGATATCCTCTCCTGGTTCTCCTCCAACATTGCCTACGAAACCATAATCCTTGGTGATGTCAATATTAACTGGACTGATATTCAATCTCCTACTTCCCCACAAAACATAAAACTATTCAACTTCTCACAACTAATTAACTGTGCTACCAGACCCTCCAAGCATTACTCCTCTGGTACTACTCTTGACTGGATTCTTGTTTCTCACCCCCATTACATCTCTGACAGCGGTATCCTTCCTGACGCTCTTAAGTGATCATCTGCCATCTTTTGCTCATCGCCTTCCCTGTTCCCTACAACTATCCCACACTTATATCACCTCCCACTCTCTCAAAAATTTTAATCCTGAAGCCTTCTCAAACTCATTAAAACACACAAACTGAAGTCCCCTAAAAACCCTCTCCCTAGACAATGCTGTGGACTACCTCAGTACTACATTCATAAACCTATTAAATATCCTTGCTCCTTCTAGAACTAAAAGAATTAAAAGTAAAACTGTCCCATAGCTAACCAAAGATACTATAACTATCATGCATCACCATGACAAAACATGGAAACATTACCAGAAAAATAAAACCCCTACCACCGTGAATGAATATAAACTACTTTGCAACAAAGCAAAAAAAAACTTATTGTGTCTGACTGCAAATCCTACTTCTCAATACTTCAAAACAACCACAAGACCAATCCTAAAAAATTCTGGAACCACCCTCCTCAATCCTGGCAAAGAAGACAACCCTTGCCCTAACCCTAATGCCTCTGACCTGTCCCTAGCCACCCAATTTAACTCCTTCTTTATTGATTCTATAGCCAAATTAACTACCTCCTTCCCCAACAAAGCTTCCATTCCAGCTCCACCTATCTCTTCCACCCCTAACACTGCCACCTGTCAACCCCCCTCCTTTACTATCAAACCCATTCCCATCTCCACCATAAAAAACTCCTTCAAAAACTGAAACCTTGCTTTAATGCCCCTGATGACCTTTCATTCTACTTCCTCAAAATAGCTGCTGATGCCATTGCCTTTCACATCTCCATTCTAATAAACTGGTCTATCGAAGAAAGCTATGTACCCCTACCCTGGAAAAAGGCCTTTATCATACCCCTTCATAAAGGGGGCAACAACAATGACATTCTCAATTTTCAGCCAATCGCCATCTTATCCGCTATCTCAAAACTTCTAGAAAACTGTATCCACCTTCAACTCTTACCCTACCTCAGAGACAACAACCTCCTTACCCCCACACAACATGGTTTCAGACCTGGTGACAGTACCACCACTGCTCTCCTCTCCTTACTCAAAACCATTAATAAAGCCCGGGACTCTGGCTGCCTAGTGTCTACCCTGCTTCTGGACTTATCCAAGGCCTTTGATACTATCTCCCATAACCTTCTCTTATCCAAACTCTCTAATCTAAACCTATCCCACTCTTCCATCAACTGGTTTTCTAGTTAACCTCTCCAACTGACAACAATCTGTCAAATGGAAAAAAGTCACCTCCTCCTTTCTTAATACTCCCATAGGCATACCCCATGGTCCTATATTGGGTCCCTTACTGTTCAACATTTTCATAAATGGCTTCCACCAGAACATTCCTAAGGCTAAGCTTATTCAATATGCAGATGACTCTACGATCATCTGCACTGCCACTTCCACCTCCACTCTCTTAAAATGAACTCAGAATGCTTTCTCTTATACCAAACACTGGATGTTAGATGACCACCTATCACTCAGCACATCAAAAACTAAAATCATGCTACCCCCCCTCAAAAAATACTACTATAGACAAGAACTCATTCTCCATTACTAGCCAAAATAATACCTCTCTTGAGGTAGCATCCCTTGCCAAGCTTCTAGGAGTCCTCATCAATGAACAGTTAAAATTAGATACCCACATAATAACTAATATAAAGAAAACCCACCAGAAACTCAGCATGCTATATTGCCACAACTGCTACATCTCTCCCAATACTAGGCTTGCACTCTTTACCACCTACCTCATTCCATCTCTTCTATATGGTGCCCCACTTCTTATTTAACCTACAATCTTCTCTAAAGACTAAACTATCCTCCTGCTACAACAAAATTTCCAAGTTCACTACTGGCAACAAATCCTCCTGTCACCACTGCAGTGCCCTACATATAGTAAATTGGCTTGAACTACCTAACCATCTTACCTACATACAACTTACCCATGCCCATAAACCCATCTTCAAACCCTCTCTCTGCCCCTCCCTTGCCTCCTCTTTCAGAATGCATCTACCCAATAGGCATCTAAGATCCAACAACCAGAATTTGCTCAAGCTGCACAAGTCCACTCGACCACCTGGCAAACACCTACTATCCTTTTCTCTTGCTCGCCTCTGGAACTCCCTGCCGCCACTCATTCGTACTACCCATAACCTCCCTGTCTTTAAGACCCATCTTCATTCACATCTTAAAACCCTCTGGGAATGTCCCTGCTCTCATCCCACATGACTCACCTTTTTACTTCCCCATTTCTTACACTCCTGTACCTCTCTCCTGTTATGTCTTTCATCATACGGAGCTCAACTGATTCTACCACCTGTCCTTTCTTATCTTTCTACTACTCTTATACTTCTTTTTTTTCTTACTGTCAGTCCCACCTTTCCTTCATTCAACAATTATCACCTCTCATCCCCCTATCATTCATTAACTCTATGATTTCCTGTAAAACTCTTTGCCAGCTCTCTAATATTTCCAATATGTAACAAATCTAACATTATTATGTTCCAATTTAACAGCATAGGCACCATTTTTTTGATTTTTCTATATGTTCATGTGTGTGTATTTTTTTTTCCTTTGTAACTGTATTTTTCACTTCAACTGTAAATTTTTATGCATTGTGTAAATGTATTGTCTTTATATTGTTGTCATGGAGCTTTTCTCCCTGGGACTCCACTGAAAGCGGGTTCTTCTTGGCCCAATGGACTATCCCAGTAAACAAACTGCAAAATAAATAAATAACATAAATAAATCAAATTTAGCCTGAATACCACGTGTTTTTGCATTATAGGCATAGCAGTTCTCTTCACAGATAACAGTTATGCAAGTGTGAAACCTGGGGCTATGAATACTACCCTTTAACTATCTTTTAAGAAAGCCTATATCCCTCGGGGAACAGCAGTTATTATTCTGTCAAATATGAGAAAAGTATTATTAGAGGAACTGCCTGTTGGTCATTGAAGTACTGTAAAAATTAAGGCCTTAGCATGACAGTTTGGTGTCCAAAGTTAGAAAATGAAATTAGGTGCATGTGGAAAGAATAAGTTCCATGTCAAACAGAAAAGAAAATGCCTAGACAATCTCCTTCACTTTTACAGGAGTGTCTGAGATGATGTTGGAAAAAGACTGCGTACTGACTTTGCAGATACATTCATGAATAGCATGTTCAAGATTATAGAAACTGCAAATCAGAAATGGTTACAAGTGTTTTGTATGTGTGAGATTATATCACAAGTCACAACCAGTAGATTACGAAGACCTGTTTGCTGTGTATGGTTTACAAGAACAGTTTAGCACAAATAATCAAAATAACAAACTTCATCACGTAGCGTTTCATTTGATTCCTTCAGTCCCCATTTTATCTGTTGTGTAATGCTAAGCAAATCACTTGACCAGGCAATGCTGCTGGGCCTCCAATGAAAATGAAACATAACCATATTAATAAAATATAAAATTAAACATTGGAAGTTTTGTTGCAGATAGCGGCATGCAGTTTAGAGTGTCGTCATTTTGGTAAATGAAATGGAATTTTCCATTCTAGTACTCCATTAACAGAATTCTGTAACAAATGGCTTAGTAGAAAGGTATTCCTTCAAGATATGATAGAGGAGGCTTGAAGTAGGTTCTGGGTGTGATAAGTGAGCATACCAGTCAGATTTAATTTTGAGTAGAAGAAACAGGAACTGATATTATGTATAGAAGACAGAATGACCAGTTGAGGGCCAGTAGAATATTGAAGAAATGTGTCCATCTCTATAAATTATAAATAGTGTAATGCCAAGAAGTGAGTTTGATGTTTTAGAAATGACTGAGTTAAGGCCAGAACTGAAAGTTTCACAGAGACTCCATTGTATCTGACTTTATGAATACAGACTCTTCAATATGCGGATTCTCATTGAAAAATCAGTATTAATCTATCTCATCAGTGGACTCTAAAATGACATTGTATCCTGAGGAAAAGTATTATCATGTCTCTTAAATTGGAAATAGGTAATATGGTATACCAAGTTTTGCTGTTTACCATGTGGTACTTCCAAGCATCCATTAAACAAGCCAGACTACAGTTCAAAATGTGACTACCTTGAGTAAATTAGTCAAACAAGGAAATGTGCCTAAATAATATACATGGTTTTCCGTTCTCAGTACAGCAAAAAGTCAAAGATAACACAGCAGGCAGAACCTGAACAAAGCTGAAGAGACACCTTATAGTGGGAAAAGGGTGAAAAGGTGTGGAAATTGCTGACATGGAAATTTAAAGATCAAAGTGAGTAGAAAAGGGTAGCTATAATAAAGGCAGCAAAATGATATCATAATATGCAATAGAGATGGAATTCCAGAAGAGATTGCAAGCTGTCATGAAACTTTATATACATATAAAATGAGGAAGTAACATTTGGGAAGAAGCTATGATGGCAGTGCAGTGGAAGGGTCCATACCTAAGCAACAAGTCGGGTTGAAAGGTTGACATAATGGTAAAGGTGTTTACCTCGCAGACTCAAGGTGCAGGGTTTAATTCTCACCCTTGAAAAGGAAATTGTCTAAGCTTAAACTGGCCTGCAAGGGCATATAACTTAGTACTTACCTATGAACAATGAGATATACATAAATAAAGGAAAGAGTGAATGGGCATACCTCACAATGTTGCATGATTCATTTTATTTGTAACACACCATCTCAACCTGTCAGAGTAGACAGTCTAAACAGCATGCTAGAACACAAGAGATGGCTGTAGTGAAGTGCAGCTAATAAAAATGACAAAATGTTTGAAAGGAAAGGTCTGTGGTCCAGAAGAATGCCTCACTGAATTATATCAAATAGTGGTGTTGGAGGTACCTAAGAGATTACCAGAGTTATTTAGTGAAATATTAATTTTTTGCCCCATTGGAGCTGTAGAATGTTGTCTTCTAGGAAACAATTACTATATCCAGAGCCTTTTCTCAATGTCTAAGCTATAAACTCACAATACGAGAAACTTACCTGGGGATTTAGGAAGAGTTAATGTAAGCAGGAAACCTTAACACTGCCATTTTCCAACTCGGTGACTCATAGACCAACCTACCACTAAGGCTTCCCTCTGGCAAAGGCCTCAGTGCAGAGGACAGTCCTTCTTCCAATGAATCCCAATTTACACTGAGGAGGAAATCAAAGAATCATTTGGTTGCATAATTTTCCACTGTTGGAGAAAAAAGTGAATGCAGCAGTTGTGGTACTGGTAAGTTCAGAGAAGACCAAGGGTGTGTGTGTGTGTGTGTGTGTGTGTGTGTGTGTGTGTGTGTGTGTGTGTGTGTGTGTGTGTGTGTGTGTGTGTGTGTGTGTGTGTGTGTGTGTGTGTGCGTGTGTGTGTGTGTGTGTGTGTGTGTGCGTGCGTGTGTGTGTGTGTGTGTGTGTGTGTGTGTGTGTGTGTGTGTGTGTGTGTGTGTGTGTGTGTGTCTATCTGTCTGTTTACAGAAGCACAAAGGAAGGCAGATGAATGTGTATGTGTGTTTGAGTGTGTGTCTGCTAGGGTAGTAGCAGAGAGGTTAGGTAAAGAATCATGAGTCTGTGTGTGTGTGTGTGTGTGTGTGTGTGTGTGTGTGTGTGTGTGTGTGTGTGTGTGTGTGTGTGTGTGTGCGTGTGTGTGCGCGTGTGTGTGTGTGTGTGTGTGTATGTTTGTTGGGAGTTGTTGGGAGGGTGGCTTAATAGTTAAGGTATTTGCCTTACAAACACAAGGTGCAGGGTTTGAGTCTCACAGGGTTAATTGGCTAAGCTTAAAATGGCTCGATAGGGCAGTTAGCTTAGTATGAACCTATGTATGTTTGTGTTGTGTTTTGAGGCATGCATGTGGGTGAGTGGGGCATTCTTTCTAGGAGTCTGATTCTTTCTTGGGGAGGTTTGTTTGTTACTGGATGGATGGATGTGTGTATGTATGTGTGTGAATGTCTGTAGGAGGTACTTCTGTCAACTATTTACTGGGCTGTTGGGGAAAACACTACTGCCATCAGATCTGATAGCAACAGTACTAAGCAAGGGTGATTCAGTGATATGCTAATGAGCTAATAATGAGGTCTTTCTCAATGTGGCCAGAGCTGTCTTTCAGCTGCATTTTATCACTGTCATGTAAATTGACCTGTCTGAAGTAGGCAATTTATGTGAACAGTGAGAATCTTTCTGAGTTCTAGGGCTACTACAAGGTATCATTTCTACCTTGCTAACACTACTGTATATAATGTGATGGTAATCACTGTATCTTGTAGAAATCAGTTATCTTTATTTTATTTATTTAATTTATTTATTTAATGGGAAGAATTTAGTAACAGTGTGATTGTTCTAGCCAGGTTGCTGTAGACAAGAGAAATTCCTGAGTTATAGCCTGAAGTTAAGTTGGAGGCAGAGCTTATCATGGTTGAGTTATCTGTGTACTGTATGAGTGCTGCATGTTTAGCAGTTGAATAAAGATTGTTTATATATATTGTAAAATACCACAAGCACAACTCCTGAAATTCCTCCAATGAAAAATTATGTATTTCGAAAAAACTATGAGGAAAATGGTTATTTGTTTTTGAGTATCATTTGTATCCAGTTGTTTTGAATTATTTATGATAATATGACTTGTTAGGTCTGACCATAAAGCAGTCTCCTTTAAAATAAAACTAAAACCAGAGATCCTGTCAACCCAAGATACCTTTAGAAATTTTGTTAAGATGAACTACCTATTCCTAAGTAATACATTGACAACTTCAAATCCCCACCAAACCCAGTTAACTCCACTGAATATATAGAAATGTACACCAGCATGTAAACAACCCCGTAGGAACAAGTGCAGGACAAACTCCAGAAACAAACCCACATGGTGGAACCATAATATCAACAAGCTTTATAATAAAAGGAAAATAATTTTGATCAAAAGAAAGAAGAGCAATTCCCAGAATGTTAGAGCCCTTGTCACTGAAATAAAGAAACAATAGGGAGCTTAATAAAATCCACCAAAGTCAAGCCTGAGGTTAAAGTTTACCAAACCAAAGATAATCACAAAGCTTTATCAGTTATGTTCATAATCTCAAAAGTACAATGCAGCAATGTGCTGACCTGATTTGGAATGATGTTACCTACACTGAGGCTGAAATTATAACAAACATACTGGCAAATAAATTTAGCTGTAACTTTACACCTTTCTCCTCTCAATCTGTCCCTCAACATATACCTGAAAATTGCTCGCCTCTGGCTATCAAACAAAACCAAGCCCTAAAAATGCTATCAAAAGTTAAAAATACTGCATTAATGGATCCTGACAACATCCCTGGCTGCATCTTAAATAACATAAAGCATGATTTAGCCACACCACTAACAACACTGTTCAATCTCTGCCTCCATGCAGACTTTATACCAAGTGAACAGAGAACAGCTAGAGTCATTCCCCTGCATAAAGAAGGACTTCCGTTAGACCCGTAAATCTGACCAGCCTCATGCAAAGCCATGGAAAGACTTATCATGGAATTAATCAAGCATGACATAAGGAACCTCCAAACACTGGTCCTGTCACAGTTTGAATTTGTCAAGGTCAGGTCATGCTTACTCAAAATGGTGGATTTTTTTTTTGAAAAAGTCATCAAAGCAATGGATGAAGGCAAAATGGTATATAACCCATACCTTGGCCTGGCCAAAGCCTTTGACACAGTCTCCCACTCAGGCATAGTAGAAAAACTAAATAAACTGGGAATAAACCCATACATCACCCTCTGGATTGCCAACTGGCTCACAGATAGTACACAGATAATTAAAGCAGAGGAAACTACTTCTACAAAGAGACCACTGGAGGCTCCCAGCGTTCTGTGCTGGGATCTACTTTTCTTAAGTAAAAGCCAGTACCAAAGGGCTGTGGCTGACTAAATTTGCAGATGACTGCCAGTTAGAAGCAGTCACTGAGTCTCCAAATGGCTTAGCCATCCTGCAGGAAGGTTTGTCTCAAATAAATAACTTGTTCCAAAATCATGGACCGAAGCAAAATGCAAAAAATGCATTATTGTATCATTTTGAAAAGTCATCAGCCATCGAGGACAACATATTGATAATAGGTTCATAGGTTCATAGGTTCATACTAGGCTATCTGCCCGAGGGCATTTACAAGCCTAGCCCATCGTTTTGTGGCTTACGCCACCCCTTTAGTATGGGGAACTATACCCATTATTTTGCTGTGCCTCTGTCGAGCAGTGACACTGAGGTAATCCCTGGGGTATATCTGCGATCTCCCATCCATTGGTCAAGATTTCTCTTGAACAAGGCCAGCGAGGTGCTCTGCCTCACATATACCGGGATTTTGTTCCACAGCATAGGGAGTCTTTGGGTGATGAATCTATCCCTCCAGCACATCCTATTAATAGCCGTGTCGAGGTTTAAGTCTCCGCCCTTGTGGCTCTGACGGATCTAGATTTTTGAGGTGAAGCATATTCATCAAATCTGGGTTTGACATGGCCTTGTATGTTAGGCAAAGGTCACCTCTGAGCAAGCGGTGGCGACTGAATAGAGCTGGAGTTCTTTCAGTCGGGCAGCATAGGACAGATTTTGAGACCCTTTATCCTTTTGGTGAGGAACTTTGTGGCCTCTCCAGCTGCTGCAAGTGTCGGGTCAGATACATTCCGAATGGGGCATTGTACTCAATCATTGGTCTGATGAGTGATGAGTAAAGGGAGACTATGACCTCCCTTGATCTAGATGAGAATCCCTTCATGATAAGGTGGGCAATGTAGAAGGTCTTCCTAACTACTTTAGCTACATGGGTGTCGAATGACAGACTACTATCAACCTGGGTCCCCAGGTCCCTGATAACTTCTTCTGTGCTTAGTGGATTGCCACCTATTTGGTAGCTAGGGGTAACCTTGTTTTTCCCGAAGGGTATGACTATGCATTTTTTGGCATTTAACTTTAGGCCATGGCTCTGGCACCAGTTGTCCGTTTCTGTGAGACCCTTCTGAAGGATATCTGTGTCTGATGTGTTTTCTACTATGGCACCCAGTTTGCAGTCATCTGCAAACTTTGTCAGCCATAACCCTCCTGTGTTTGCTTGTACTTCGGAAAAGTAGATGCCAAACAAGAGTGGGCCCAGGACTGAGCCCTGTGGTACACCACTTGTGACAGGCTTTGAGTCTGACATGGCGCCAGCAACTCTGACCCTGTGGGTTCTGTCACTCAGCTATATATATATAGTTGCAGGCATATACATATACGTATATATATATATATATATATATATAGTTGCAGACATATACATATACGTATATATATATATATATATATATATATATATATATATATACGTGTGTGTGTGTGTGTGTGTGTGTGTGTGCGTAGATAAATACAGATATACAGCTATGATAGGAAACAGCACACAAGAATGGCATATGTTCATAGGCTATGCCAATGGAAGTGAGGAGCCCAAGCAAGAAATATGAAACACGTAGCATGCCCTTCCACCCCCCCCCCGCCGGACACAGAAAACATACACAAAAACAATGTAAAGAGTCCACTGCTCCCCAGACCACAGGCAGGATATAACCGGGGGGGGGTACACAGAGCACCCATGAATTTTAATCTTGGAACGCAGACTGGAGTGTCCCTTGTGGGACACCCCAAAAATTGCCAAAACCAAAAGAAGATGATAGACCGGCCATTTTGGCCGCAGTGCATACAGACTTGGAATACAAGGGTGGGAAACCCTGATGACCCATGGGCCGAGACAATTGTATGAAATGGGTCCCTTGAAGTGGAAAGTGGGCAGCATGTAGTGGTGTGTCCAGAATAGACCAGGACCCTGAGTAAGGATGGGTGCTGTTGAGGAGGCAAGGGTGGGGGAACTATAGGTAGCTACTTATGGGTCTAGGTGTGCAGGTGTTGGCTGATGTGGGCCTATATGGACAGCCCTAGGAATGTAAGCGAATGTGTTCATTGGTCAGAGGCATCGCCCAACGAGCAGCCACACCCACTACAAGTCCCACTGCAGCAAAGTGTAATCTATATGGCAAGGAATGGAATAACCAGATGTAGACGTATATATGTAGAGGTATGTGTGTGCATATCTACTCATAGCGACATAGAGATAAGCCTCTCCCTCTCCATAGTACAAATGTATACATACAGAGACAGAATACAGATACATATCCACATATAAATATATACATATGCAGACACCCATAGACCCATATGTTGTTAGATATATATACCATATATATATCATTACCCCTTCTACTCTTCACACCTACCAATAGGTCCTCTCCCATAAACTTCTCTATTAAATCTAACAATAGTACCCTCATCTTTCCCGATCCTACTACCAAACTATTAGGAGTTACAATTGACAACAACCTCAGCTTCGATAACCATATAAATAACACCATTCAAACAGTGAACAGAAAAATGGGCTCCTTATATCGAATCAAACCCTTCTTAACTCCCATAGCTAGAACCACTATTGCCCACTCTCACTTAGTATCAACTCTTCTCTATGCTTCTCCTATTTATACTAATCTAAAGAAAAATAATCTTCTCAAATTGTCTAACTCCTATAACAATATTGCCAGATTTGCCACTGGAAATGCATTTCGAACACACCACTGCCTGAATCTAAAGCAGCTTGACTGGCTTGAACTCCCTAACGTGCTAACTTATTCCCAACTCACCGTTGCTCATAAAATATTTTACCAACCAAATAATACTCCAATACTTGCTAACCTCATTACCCCTTATAATAATCTAAATTCCCTACGCTCTTCGAGCAAACTACGTGCTAGCATAAGTAAGTCCAATAACTTGTCAGGCGACAGCCTATTCTCCAATACTGCTGGGAAACACTGGAACCTTCTACCTACCGACCTAACACTACTACTACCTTCACTGTCACTCTTTAAGCAAAAACTCAAAAGTCACCTAAAATCACTCTGGTTATGCCCCTGCACTAACCCAGATTAATCTACTACCTATCCTATTTTTATCTTCTTACTGCCTATGGATACATAATCATACTCTACATACCCCTCTGTATGCTAAAATCTGGTCATTGTAAAATTTGTATAACCACAAGCATTTATGTTATCTACAATGAACTGTAGTGTATCTTCACGTATCATACGATTACATGACTGATATATGACTTTATACTCACCTTTTTAGTATTGTACTTTTTAATAACCTTCTTCTTTATTTCAAATACTTATTGTATTTGTTATACAATTGGATATTTCATTTTGTGCTATGCTGGAGGTTTTCTCCCCGGGCCTCTACTGAAAATGGAAATATATCCAGTTGGACTAGCCCGGTCAACAAATGTAAAATAAAATAAAATAAATAAAAATATATATATATATATATATATATATATATATATATATATATATATATATATATACAGCAAAATATAAATATACATGTATTCATACAAATACAGATATATCTGTATATAGTAATGTATATATATATATATATATATATATATATATATATGTGTGTGTGTGTGTGTGTGTGTGACTGTAAATATACACATGTATATAGCTAGGATATGATACAGCAGCTATGAGTAACATATTTTCACAGGCCGTGCATATGGGGGTGAGGGATTCAATAAACAAATGTGTAACACGTAGCATCAACCCCCCCAACCCCCCCCCCCCAGTGAGACATACAAACACACAATAAAGGTAAACACACCACTGCTTCCCAGACCACTGGCAGGATACTACCAGTGGGAGCGACCTGCCAGGTCTAATCCTGAAATATAGACATTGATGTCCATTGTGGGACACCAAAAATTAATGATTGGAGGCAGTCCCAGTAATGACTTATCAAACCAGCCTGTAGATGTACATGGATCAGTAGGTTGTGCAAGCCTGATAACCCATGGGTCGACACAACGTACGAAATGTGTCCCGACATGGGGAGAGTGGGCAGTGTGTAGTGGTGTGTTTATACCCCACCTGCACCCACAGTAAGGATCAGTGCTGTAAAGGAGTGGCAGGTGAGGGAACTATGGGTATGCAATTATGATAACCCATGGGTCGACACAATGTACGAAATGCGTCCTGACACGGGGAGAGTGGGCAGTGTGTAGTGGTGTGTTTATACCCCACCTGCACCCACAGTAAGGATCAGTGCTGTAAAGGAGTGGCAGGTGAGGGAACTATGGGTATGCAATTATGGGCCTAGGCGTGCAGGTGTTGGCTGGCAAAGTCGTATTAAGACCACCCCGGGGATGTAAGCAATATTTTGAAATGGGCATAGCTGACACACATACCTATCAACCCCTAAGAGCACATCCACTGGACAGGACATAAACCATTGGGGGAACAAATAGGGACCGTACCTCTGAACTGTCGCCGATTTCCAGGGATGTCCCGGATTTCGACTCTGTTTCTAACTCTGCCCCACATAATCCGTCCTAAAACTAGTGACATATGGAGGAAAGGTGGTGAATTACACGTTATGAATAACGACAACAATTAAGAGTTATAAACATCATTTACCTCAGACAATGTGTATGAATTCATATGCTCTGAGTCTGTCAATGTGTCAGGTTAATAGCACTAATAATTTAAATGTGTCCCTGATGTTGTTATGCCATGTCTCTGATTCAGTTTGTATATTTCCCCAGTCGTATGAGAGGTCTGATAGCTACAGAAAGTACATACTCCACTGACAACCTTAGAAAGATGATAGAATATTAGGTATGCAGTAGCATGACTCGGCTGAAGGATGTGGGTTCCAAAACCCAACTACTTGTTTGTATTGAAGTGTGTCAGTTCCCGTGTATTAGCCAGATGGGTGCAGATTGTAAGAGGAATACACCGATGATATGAATCAAACTCTAGACAGGCCGCGGGTTCCATACAGTTGAACGGCATGCTGTTGCCTAATGGGCAGCCATTCCCGATACTGTAGGCATGTAATCTGATGTAATAGGCATCACAAGGTAATATCGTAGTCCTCACTCCCATGCAGGGGTGTGAGTGGCAGATGCAAACACCAAATGCAGTACAGTTGTAAGTGCAGGAGCAAGCGGGTGTATGCCTGTTTGGCCACCAGTATGCGAGTATTACACTGGTAAAGCAATGTAGAGGCTAACTGAGTGTAAGAAACTGTAACCAGAGGTTAGCATTGCTTAGCATCACGCAAACCCATGCACACCCACTCACAACTGCTTTAATGTGCCTTAATCACACCATATCCAATGGCCTTGTTCTGGCCAGCAACAAAATAAACACCCTCTGCAAGGCTCGAAAACAGGACCCTGCACACACAGCAATTGTGATTTACCACTAAGCCATTCCAGATATACAGACATCGGACCTTATCACAAACATATCATCCAGCGCAGTCATTCAACAGTATAGGAAATGTATTCCATCATGTAGATGTATGTGTGAGTGTTTATGGCCAGCATATAGATACATACATATATATATATATATATATAGATATATCAGGAACATCCTGCAAAGGAATGAAAAGGGAAACACCAGCAATGCCTGTATTATGTAGTGGTGTCGTCCTATGTAATATCAAGACTCCTTCAGACAGACATGTGTCATTAATACACGCAAACATTTGTACATTGGCCATATACATCACTCTGTCTCTGTGCATGTTATTTACATTAACACAACTGTTCCTGTCCAATCATTATGTGAGAACAGTACTCCTGCAAGGTGCTGTGTGCAAAATCATCATCATGATAACGGTACATGGGATAACCATAGAGGGACTGGTAGTGTTGTGTGTACAATGGGATTGTCCGCATCCACGTGTACCTGGAACATTTAGGAGTCATGTGCATACTAGGATCATGCACCTGAAAGATAGGGGTGAGGACAACTGGAGTATATTGTGACGCATATTAAAAGGGTTACATGTGTCCAGTGGACAGATGTGTGAAATGGACAGCTATGTATGGGGCAAATGATATTCTAGGAACTGATTGGCCTTCTGTTTCCATAGGGTGAGAGTGGGATGTGGGGGAAGGAGAGTAGGTATGCTCGTGAAGGATAGGTAGGGTAGGATGACAGACAAGACAGCATACAGGGTCGGTATATGACACATGTGGGGGGGATACACCTCAGACGGGGAGGGGTGTTTGGCATTCACAAGCCCATGAGCCCCCAGATGGAAACAGTGGGACGGAGGTCCCTAGCCATGGGCAGCCACCACTGCACCAAAACAGCTGCAAAGGTGGTAGTGCTGGGATCTGTCTAGGAGGGGCAGCCTCACCCTGTAAATGTGACACTCTGCCCTTGAGCTGACATATCTGGCATCAAAACCCCTTATTGAGCCACCTACACACCACGTCCATGACTTTACGACAGCAGACATGTCTCTGTCTGGACCTGCTCCCAGGGGGGACAAGCCCCATCCTCAGTGGTGGTACCACCAGAAGGCGGTGCAGAGCCAATAGAGGTAGAGGTCCAAGGCTGGGCCCCAGATGTGCTGGTGCCTGATGCCATGGCCAGCTGAAGTGGGACAGGTGGTTCTGGTGGGACCTCCAAACCCATACAGCCTATGGTGTTGCAGTTTCAAGACAGATATGGCTTAGTAATAGCCAACAGCATTCAGGATTACTTACAACAGCATGCATAGATATGACCATCAACCCAACACAACAGATGGTATACAGTTGCAGAGAGAGCGCAACACATGCATATATACTGCATGACATCTGTACAACATGTAGAAGACTTGTGAAATCAGCTATGAACAGTGGCCCATTATTGGCATGTCACTGAGAACCCCAGACAATGTCTGTCATACCACTGTTTCATGTGACAGATGTCCAGTCAGGGATGCAATGGCAGTAACTCATCACTATCACCATGTACTGGCTGCAATCCTCACACTATGCTCCTGCTGTTCACAGATGTGTGTTCAGTGAGTAACACAGGAAACAAATGGCTCCACACACTGACCAGTCACCGGATGGCCCTACAGATGGGGGTCCCTTACAAACAGAGCACTGTCTTGTCAGTTTTAAAACATGCAGAATAGCTATTACCACACACACCTTGTTAAACAGACAGTTGTCTCAATGAAGCATAGCTACACTTACATGCTGTAGTCATGTCTGGCACATTACTCTCCTGTCTTTAGGCTATTTACCACTGTGTATGTAGTTTGAGGAACATCCACATATCATCTGTGATGCTGTTTACCAAACACCAGATCCAGGTACCACTCACAGTGACTGTCATGGGCAAACACCAACATGATGTTCCTAGATATTGTACTGTGTTCTTCATGCAAATGGCTATGGGAACATCATCGCAGCTGTTCCACATACAATCAGCTAGAGGAGGACTGCAATAGATGCAGAGGCCATCACCCGAACATGACCATCACTTACAAAACACAAGCTGCTGCTGAGCAGGTGTACATGTCCACGCCCACCAGAGAGTGTGTGGGAGGGACAGACAGAGGCAAAGTACATCAGAGAAGGGCTTGGAGACTAAAACCTAGGCAACATCTGTCACACACCTACCAGTACAGGGGTTCAAACCACTGACTGACCAGTCATTACTATCACAAGTGCATTGAGTTACTCCATGTGCCACAAAGCTGACATGTTGGTGTGCCGTAAGAACCTATATGTGTGTTGGTGTGTGACATCTGCAACAGAGATATAGTAGACAGACATTAGGTGTAGCACACATGGCTGTCCACATGAATGGATGTCATTGTCAACACAGCCACACTCTCCAATGGACTCACAGTGACACTCTTTGCCAGGCCCGCATATACTCTCCCAAACCACTTAGTTTGCCACACTGCAGTAATGCACAGGTACTACATGCACCACAGGGAATATCCGGAGGCTTTATGGGCTAGGGCATGTGAACGTGTTTGACATCTGTTGGTATGCCAATGGGAGTTATACTGGGAGTGACTGTGGATGGCAGCATCATACCCCCACGCAGACACAAGGCACCAGTACTGACATGCATGTGTGCATTGCTTCATGGGTGTGTAGTGGTTGGCTGTGCAAGATGCCTGTACAAGGCTGGGTGAGGGGTAATCCTTGGCATCACGCCACCTGACAATAGTGTGCAGTGTGCTACAGGGGTGTAGTGTCTGCAATGTCCCACACAGATGGGTTTTGTATGAACTGTCCTGACATCCTGGTTACCATTGTGCATGGCCATAGCTTTGCAATGCGTGCCATGTCTGTGTTTGATAGTCCTTGACATGGACATTGCCTGGGATGTGCATGTCCCTCAATAATGCACAGTGACATGTACAGGTGTACCTGGTTTGGCTGGCACATGTGTACACAGACCATTATCCTCCAATATGCCAATACTGGACTGGTGTGGCAGAACCTGCTTATAGTCAGCAGATTGACCCTGCACCTGCATTGATAGCATGATACAGGTATTCTCTGGTGTCAGTGGCATCGGTCCATACAGGGCACATGTGTAAGGCATTGTATGGCCTCTGTGGATCACATTTGATGGCACCACATATGTTGCAGGCATCCAGTGGGGAACATAGTGAAGGCACATTCTCTGCAATTATGTGCCTATTGTACTGTTGTAGAGGGTGCATTGCCTTCTGCAGCCCACTGCAATCACACCATGCATCTGTCATCAATGTGTAGGGTACTAGCAACATAGCGGGATATTCTAGGCAAGTGTGTGTATGACACATGGGTTAAGGACGTATTCCAGGTAATAGTAGGGTTGCATACTTTGTTCAACAGGCCTTTTGCCAGATGTAACAGTATGGCTTGCCAACACAGTCCCTTGGGTAACTGACATCTGTACTCCTTGTGAGGTGAACATTGTGACATATAAGAAGGAATAAACTGAAAGAAGCACTCAACAGCCGTTTCCACACTATAAAATATAGGTGTCTAATCCAAAACCACAGTAAAATCCAGCTGGGTATTAGGTCACAATAAAATATTAATGCTGACACACAACCAGTACTTTTTCGTTTACACACTTCATCAGATACAGCCATTTTGTTCAATTAATTCATTAAATACTCAGTTCAAACTAGCTGGACCAATAAAATGTTAAAAACAATTAAATACATTTAATTAAAAAATTGAGGATGAGAATTTAAAGATACATTACATAAATAAGTAAATACCATAAATTATGCTTAAAATGCTCAATGAAACTTTTGTAGGTGTCACCATAAATAAAATTCATATAATAAAACCTATCTAAGAATGAACCATCACAATAAATACTTAAATACATAAAAGTAAAAGATACAAAAATGTTACAATAAAATATAAGTAAAATGTGAGTACTATAACTTAGCAGCTCTCAATTTTAAAACCAGGGTGATGGAGACAGTCTCATTTAAACCTGGCCATCTACTGGCTTCTAAAACTTGCTGCCAGTATAATTCACAATATTCTAACATGGTCTCCCATGGTCTCCCATGGTCCACCCCTTTTATCAATAGAAACCTCATCAATCACAAAAAATGTAAAAGATGCAGATACACAAATCTGAACATGTTTACATAAGGCATTCTTGTTATTACCTTTCTTAACATCATATAGGTGCTCGTACATCCTTTTCTTTAAGTACCTCTCTGTTTTACCCACATAAAATGCATCACATGTTTTGCACAAAGCAATATACACAAGTCCCTTACTGTTACAATTGTTGTAGGATTTAGACTTAATAGTTCTACCCCTGCTGTTTATAAAAATTTCTGAGGTATTAGATATGTAAGGATGCTGCTGACATGCTCCACACTTGTAGGCCCCCGTTTTTTTGGCAACAGGTTCCCTGTATTTGTTCTCCAACAGATCATTAACATTTCTACCCTTCCTGTAAACAAATTTCAGGGGTATATCAAACATTAAATTCAAATCTGATAATTTAACAAAATTGTCCCTCTCACTCTGAACCACATTCCTAACAGTACTAGAGTGACCATTATAATCTAACACAAATGTTCTCATAACCACCAGTCGTATTTTTATTAGGAACTTGTCCCTTTTGCAACATGTCAGAGTCCATGGATTTTAGAATGGGTAAAAACCTATCAATTCTATGTAAGATTACCTCATTCTGAATGTCACTAATCAATAGCCCTGGGTAACTTCTGTCTAAAAACATTTGCTTCAACAAATTACATTCATCCATGAAGTCGCAGTCTAATGAGGTCATTTTGCTACCCCTGACATACTGCCCCTTTAATATTCCTCTCTTCTGATGGAATGGATGGACACTATTAAAATGAAGAAAGGAATTACAATACGTTTCTTTCCTATGAACTTTGGAATCAAAACCTTTTTGTCCTTTCCGAATCTTAACATCTAGGTAATCGATACTTTGGTATCCCATCTTGAAGGTAAACCTCAGAAATTCTGTGCTTTTAGAAATATAATCAAAAAACTCGTGGAATTTCTCCTCACCGTTAGTCCAGAAATATCATCCAAAAACTGCTTGTAGAGGGCCCAACTATTTTTAAATTTTGATCCAAAAATAAATTTTTCTTCCCACCAGGCCATGACCAAATTAGCATATGTAGGGGCACACATAGCCCCCATAGCCACACCTTTTATCTGTTTAAAAAATTCACCCTCGAAATAAAGATAATTATTGTTCAATACTATCTCCATTAAGGTCATCATAACATATATTTCTTTGTCGGTGAATTTACTTTATTTCCTTATCTTTTCCTCAAAAAAATTCCAAGCCAGCCTTATGTGGGATTGATATAAAAAGGCCAACTACATCAATGGTGATAAAAATAATATTGCTGTTGTCTGTTACTTGGATGTCCCTTACACTGGTCAAAAAGTCCCATGAGTCCTTTAAAACATTACTATCACTCATGGATAATGCTTTTAATTTGAAATCTAAATATTTTGCTATAGGTGCAGTGACCGATTGGCCAGCAGCAACGATTGGCCTTAAAGGGGGGTTCTCAGTGTTTTTGTGGACCTTTGGGATCCCGAAAATGGACGGTACCCTAGGCTCATTGTTAAACAAAAATTTAAAGGTCTCAAGGTTCAAACAACCCTCGAGTACCAAATCATTCAACATAACAAAAATGTTTTTATATGCTATGTGCACTTCATTAACAGATATTTTAGTATATTTACTGTCATCTAACAATAAATCCATCATCTTCCCCTCGTACATAACAGTATCCATAAGGACCATAAAACCCCCTTTATCCGGTTTCATCACCCTGATGTATTTATTCATTCTAAGAGACTCCAAAAGTACTTTCTCATCACCATTCAGGTTAGGTCTAACCTTATTGGTGCTTGTTCTTTCCCTTAATTCTTTGTCCAAAACATGTTCAAAGTTTTTTAACTGTGGGTGCAGTGGGGGGTTCCATACACTTTTTTTTTCATTGTGTCGCTTATTGTGTTCTGCCCCTCTACTAAAAACGCCAAGTTCTTTTTGCGTAAAAACATCCTTACATCAATTAAAACTTTGCTGATATCACATTTCCTATTTGGGACAAACTTAAAACCTTTAGAAAAAAGGTCAAAATACACTGTTGTAATATCTAAACTACTATAATTAAAAATGGTGTGACTATTGTAGGTGATCCTTTCCTCACAATAGTTGAACCTCCCAAAGTGTCTTCTATCTGCCCTTTTGATTGTTCCACCCCCTCCAGTTGCCCTGATGGTAATTGGTGGAACTCTTGTTCTTTAACCTCTCGGACCTCCGGAGGGGAGGATATTCTAAAGGGTCATTGTAATTATTTACCAGGACCATTACTTCAAAATCAACCTGTTCCCTATATTCAGGGAGTCTCTGGCACTGATCCACATCTCTACCATAATGTTTGGTATTTCCAAAATTTATAGGGCCTTTAGGTTTAGGGTATTGAATATTATGTTCATATTCAAAAAGGTCCCTATTAATTTTACGCTTTTTCCTGTTGACTATATACTTCACTTTTAAAAATATCCAGAGTGCAACAGCTAGAAGAGCGGATGAGCGAAATTGCCAAAATAAATCCAAAGTTTATTGAATCCAACAGCAGGTATTGAATAAAGTTAAAATAAAGTTAAAACCATAAATGCTTTATGTTTAAACTCGCGTTTTCATCCCCATTAACTGGACTTCATCAGATGCCACACCTCTTTATCTAATTACTTTTATACTAATAATTTAATATACAACCAATGAAATTCATCAATTATGTTTCAAATAGACAAATGAACATTTTATATGGGCTCATCAATTATTAATTATTACATCATCCCTAAAAAGCACTCCATTGTTTTTATATAAATAATTTTGAATAAATAAACTACTAAAAATAAATACTCCTTATGTTTATAAAAACATATAACTCAATGAATTTGTAAATGTCATAAAAATCATTTTAAAAATATATGAAAAAAATATATATAAGAAACGAACATTAAAACATTTTTCTTTTTGACATTAAAACTCTAAAATCAATGAGCAAACAGTGCCACCTTGTATCTTAAATAATTATTGCACCCTTAAGTTTTGTTTTTATTTTTTCACAGTTTGGCTGCCCTTAACTTTAACAGTGGCAAAATGGAAATATACTCATTTAAGCCTGGTGTTTTACCCGCTTCCAGTGTTATCTGCCACCACAGTTCTTTATATTCTATTTGCTCTTCCCAAGGGCCACCCATAATGTCTTTTGTAATTTGTTCCAAAACCAAAAAGGAATATTTATAACCTGTGCACACTTTTGAATGCTTAAAAAGTGTGTTGGTTTCTTTTCCTTTTGTTATATCGTAAATATGCTCATAAATTCTCCTCTTTAAAGTTCTTTCCGTTTTTCCTACATAAAAAGAATTAAATTGTTTACATATAGCAAGGTATACCAATCTCTTAGATTCACAGTTATAATATCCACTACTTCTTATCCATCTTTTCCTACTTTTTAAGAAAACTTCACCACAATTTATAACGTATTCACACTGATTACACCTTCCACATTTGTAGGTGCCTAATTTTCTTCCTAATCCTCCAAGAAGTTTTTTTCTACCTTCTTTTCCTATTTTACTTTCCAGTATATCTTTAATACTGTTAGAATTTTTATATACAACTTTAGAAGCTATACTAGATATGTTTTCCAAATCTGTTAGTACACCAAACCTTTCCCATTCCTTCTGGAAAATCTTTTTAGCATTATAGTTAATTGCATTGTATTCTAACACTATACTTCACTTTATTATCAATTTCTGCACTTAAATTAAAATATCTTTTTTTTCTCATCCTCCACAGTAAACAATAAATCATTCATTAACATAGAATTGATGTTGTTAATTCTTACATTCAGTGTTTCTAGGAATTTCTCATTGTGCTTAATAATGGCCCTAAGAATATCCAGGCCACATGCATCAAAGATTCTAATCAGGTCCAAAAGGAAATCCGAACCCTCCTCAATATTATTAGGGTATCTGTACACCCTTAAAGCTTTCGGTACTATTTTCAATTTGATACACTCCCTAAGATATGCGTTGTCAGCGCTTAATGTTTTAAATTTAAAAAGTAAATCATGCAATTTAGATAAATTATTGTTGTAAGTCATTTTCATCATTCGCTAGTACAACAGCATCAAAAGTCACATTCCTGTTTAACCAGGTATCTAAATTAACCTGGCACCTGTCCATGCCATTGGAAGAATTTAAACAGTCACCTTGAGGTAATTTATTGTGCCCAAGATCGTCGTTGGTAGTTCCACTTCGTTTGTTCATTGTTCCTTCAATTCGAAAAACCTCCGGGGTTTTTTGTCCATCGAAACTAGACATAAAATGTCCATTAGTCTCTCGGACAACACCGCTAACACCAGGGACTGCATCTCCCTGACGGCTCAATACCGCTTCTTGGTTCCCAGGAAGTGATGTCACAGAATTCTGTTTAATTAAACAGTGACACAACTGCGTCATTAAGTCCACAAATTGCGTGACCTTACTCAGCAAGTCACAAATAGCACTGTCACCTTTGCTACCACCCTGGGTAGCTTCCATGGAAACAATAAGTCCATCCATCTTGTATAATACCCAAAACCAAGTTCAGGAGGAAAGCACTCAGATAAACCAATAAACTGAAAGGAGCACTCGACAGCCATTTCCACAGTATAAAATATAGGTGTTTAATCCAAAACCACAGTAAAAATAGTTGGGCCCTCTACAAGCGGTTTTTGGATGATATTTGTATATTCTGGACTGATGGTGAGGAGAAATTCCATGAGTTTTTTTATTATGTTTCTAAAAGCACAGAATTTCTGAGGTTTACCTTCATGATGGGATACCAAAGTATTGATTACCTAGATGTTAACATTCGGAAAGGACAAGAAGGTTTTGATTCCAAAGTGCATAGGAAAGAAACATATTGATTCCTTTCTTCATTTTAATAGTGCCCATCCATTCCATCAGAAGAGAGGAATATTAAAGGGGCAGTATGTTAGGGGTAGCAAAATGACCTCATTAGACAGTGACTTCATGGATGAATGTAATTTGTTGAAGCAAATGTTTTTAGACAGAAGTTACCCAGGGCTATTGATTAGTGACATTCAGAATGAGGTAATCTTACATAGAATTGATAGGTTTTTACCCATTCTAAAATCCATGGACTCTGATATGTTGAAAAAAGGGGCAAGTTCCTAATAAAAATACGACTGGTGTTTATGAGAACATTTTTGTGTTAGATTATAATGGTGACTCTAGTACTATTAGGAATGTGGTTCAGAGGGAGTGGGACAATTTTGTTAAATTATCAGATTTGAATTTAAGGTTTGATATACCCCTGAAATTTGTTTACAGGAAGGGTAGAAATGTTAAGGATCTGTTGGAGAACAAATACAGGGAACCTGTTGCCAAAAAAACTGGGACCTACAAGTGCGGAGCATGTCAGCAGTGTCCTTACATATCTAATACCTAGTAAATTTTTATAAACAGCAGGGGTAGAACTATTAAGTCTAAATCCTACAACAATTGTAACTTTAAGGGACTTGCGTATATTGTTTTTTTGCAAAACATGTGATGCATTTTATGTGGGTAAAATGGAGAGGTGTTAAAGAGAAGGATATACGAGCACCTCTATGATGTTAAGAAAGGTAATAACAAGAATGCCTTATGTAAACATGTTCAGGTTTGTGTATCTGCATCTTTTACATTTTTGTGATTGATGAGGTTCCTATTGATAAAAGTGGTAAACCATGGGAGACCATGTTAGAATATCGTGAATTATACAGGCAGTTGGTTTTAGAAGCCAGTAGATGGCCAGGTTTAAATGAGACTGTCTCCATCATCCTGGTTTTAAAATTGAGAGCTGCTAAGTTATAGTACTCACATTTTATTTATATTTTATTGCAACATTTTTGTATCTTTTACTTTTAAGTATTTACGTATTTATTGTGATGGTTCATACTTGGATAGGTTTTATTATATGAATATGAGTGCTTGCCTCCTGAACTTGGTTTTGGCTATTATACAGGATGGACGGGCTTATTGTTTCCATGGAAGCTGCCCAGGGTGGTAGCAAAGGTGACAGTGCTATTTACGACATGCTGAGTAAGGTCACGCAACTTGTGGACTTAATGATGCCATTGTGTCACTGTTTAATTAAACATAATTCTGTGACATCACTTCCTGGGAACCAAGAGGCGGTTTTGAGCAGTCAGGGAGATGCAGTCCCTGGTGTTAGCAGTGTTGTCTGAGAGACTAATGGACATTTTATGTCTAGTTTCAATGGACAGAAAACCCTGGAGGTGTTTCAAATTGAAGGAACAATGAACAAATGAAGTGGAACTACCAACGACGATGTTGGGCACAATAAATTACCTCAAGGTGACTGTTTAAATTCTTCCAACGGCACGGACAGGGACCAGGTTAATTTAGATACCTGGTTAAACAGGAATGTGACTTTTGATGCTGTTGTACTAGCGAATTATGAAAATGACTTACAACAATAATTTATCTAAACGGCATGATTTACTTTTTAAATTTAAAACATTAAGCGCTGACAACGCATATCTTAGGGAGTGTATCAAACTGAAAATAGTACCGAAAGGTTTAAGGGTGTCCAGATACCCTAATAATGTTGAAGAGGGTTTGGATTTCCATTTGGACCTGATTAGAATCTTTGATGCATGTGGCCTGGATATTCTTAGGGCCATTATTAAGCACAATGAGAAATTCCTAGAAACATTGAATGTAAGAATTAACAACATCAATTCTATGTTAATGAATGATTTATTGTTTACTGTGGAGGATGAGAAAAAAAGATATTTTAATTTAAGGGCATAAATTGATGATAAAGTGAAATATATTGTCGACAGGAAAAGCGGAAAATTAATAGGGACCTTTTTGAATATGAACGTAATATTCAATACCCTAAACCTAAAGGCCCTATAAATTTTGGAAATACCAAACATTATCGTAGAGATGTGGATCAGGGCCAGAGACTCCCTGAATATAAGGAACAGGTTGATTTTGAAGGAATGTTCCCGGTAAATAATTACAGTGACCCTTTAGAATATCCTCCCCTCCGGAGGTCCGAGAGGTTAAAGAACAAGGGTTCCACCAATTACCATCAGGGCAACTGGAGGGGATGGAACAATCAAAAGGGCAGATAGAAGACACTTTGGGAGGTTCGACTATTGTGAGGAAAGGATCACAACAAACCTACAACAGTCACATAATTTTTAATTATAGTAGTTTAGATGTTACAACAGTGTATTTTGACCTTTTTTCTAAAGGTTTTAAGTTTGTTCCGAATAGGAAATGTGATATCAGCAAAGTTTTAATTGATGTAAGGATGTTTTTTATGCAAAAAGAACTTGGAGCTTTTATTAGAGGGGCAGAACACAATAAGTGACACAATGAAAAAGAAAAGTGTATGGAACCCCCCACTGCACCCACAGTTAAAAAACTTTGAACATGTTTTGGACAAAGAATTAAGGGAAAGAACAAGCACCAATAAAGTTAGACCCAAACTGAATGGTGAAGAGAAAGTACTTTTGGAGTCTCTTAGAATGAATAAATACATCAGGGTGATGAAACCAGATAAAGGGGGTTTTATGGTCCTTGTGGATACTGTTATGTACGAGGGGAAGATGATGGATTTATTGTTAGATGACAGTAAATATACTAAAATATCTGTTAATGAAGTGCACATAGCATATAAAAAAATTTTTGTTATGTTGAATGATTTGGTACTCAAGAGTTGTTTGGACCTCGAGACCTTTAAATTTTTGTTTAACAAAGAGCCTAGGCTACCATCCATTTTTGGGATCCCAAAGGTCCACAAGGACATTGAGAACCCCCCTTTAAGGCCAGTCATTGCTGCTGGCCAATCGGTCACTGCACCTATAGCAAAATATTTAGATTTCAAATTAAAAGCATAATCCATGAGTGCTAGTAATGTTTTAAAGGACTCATGGGACTTTTTGACCAGTGTAAGGGACATCCAAGTAACAGACAACAGCAATATTACTTTTATCACCATTGATGTAGTCAGCCTTTTAACTTCAATCCCACATAAGGCTGGCTTGGAATTTTTTGAAGAAAAGATAAGGAAAGAAAGTAAATTCACCGACAAAGAAATATATGTTATGATGACCTTAATGGAGATAGTATTGAACAATAATTATCTTTATTTCGACGGTGAATTTTTTAAACAGATAAAAGGTGTGGCTATGGGGGCTATATGTGCCCCTACATATGCTAATTTGGTCATGGCCTGGTGGGAAGAAAAATTTATTTTTGGATCAAAATTTAAAAATAGTTGGGCCCTCTACAAGCGGTTTTTGGATGATATTTGTATATTCTGGACTGACGGTGAGGAGAAATTCCACGAGTTTTTTGATTATATTTCTAAAAGCACAGACTTTCTGAGGTTTACCTTCAAGGTGGGGTACCAAAGTATTGATTACCTAGATGTTAAGATTCGGAAAGGACAAGAAGGTTTTGATTCCAAAGTGCATAGGAAAGAAACGTATTGTAATTCCTTTCTTCATTTTAATAGTGCCCATCCATTCCATCAGAAGAGAGGAATATTAAAGGGGCAGTGACCTCATTAGACAGTGACTTCATGGATGAATGTAATTTGTTGAAGCAAATGTTTTTAGACAGAAGTTACCCGGGGCTATTGATTAGTGACATTCAGAATGAGGTAATCTTACATAGAATTGATAGGTTTTTACCCATTCTAAAATCCATGGACTCTGACATGTTGAAAAAGGGGCAAGTTCCTAATAAAAATATGACTGGTGTTTATGAGAACATTTTTGTGTTAGATTATAATGACTCTAGTACTATTAGGAATGTGGTTCAGAGTGAGTGGGACAATTTTGTTAAATTATCAGATTTGAATTTAAGGTTTGATATACCCCTGAAATTTGTTTACAGAAAGGGTAGAAATGTTAAGGACCTATTGGAGAACAAATACAGGGAACCTGTTGCCAAAAAAAACTGGGACCTACAAGTGTGGAGCATGTCAGCTGTGTCCTTACATATCTAATACCTTGGAAATTTTTATAAACAGCAGGGGTAGAACTATTAAGTCTAAATCCTACAACAATTGTAACAGTAAGGGACTTGTGTATATTGTTTTGTGCAAAACATGTGATGCATTTTATGTGGTTAAAACAGAGAGGTGCTTAAAGAGAAGGATATACAAGCACCTCTATGATGTTAAGAAAGGTAATAACAAGAATGCCTTATGTAAACATGTTCAGGTTTGTGTATCTGCATCTTTTACATTTTTTGTGACTGATGAGGTTTCTATTCATAAAAGGGGTGGACCATGGGAGACCATGTTAGAATATCATGAATTATACTGGCAGCTGGTTTTAGAAGCCAGTAGATGGCCAGGTTTAAATGAGACTGTCTCTATCAACTCAGTTTTAAAATTGAGAGCTGCTAAATTATAGTACTCACATTTTACTTATATTTTATTACATCTTTGTATCTTTTACTTTTAAGTATTTACGTATTTTTTGTGATGGTTCATACTTAGATAGGTTTTTGTTATATGAATTTTATTTATGGTGACATCTACAAAAGTTTCATTGAGCATTTTAAGCATAATTTATGGTATTTACTTACTTATTTATGTAATGTACCTTTAAATTCTCATCCTCAAATTTTTAATTAATTGTATTTAATTGTTTTACACATTTTATTGGTCCAGCTAGTTTGAAGTGAGTATTTAATGAATTAATTGAACAAAATGGCTGTATCTGATGAAGTGTGTAAATGAAAACGTACTGGTTGTGTGTCAGCATTAATATTTGATTGTGACCTAATACCCAGCTGGATTTTACTGTGGTTTTGGATTGAACGCCTATATTTTATACTGTGGAAATGGCTGTCGAGTGCTCCTTTCAGTTTATTGGTTTATCTGAGCGCTTTCGTCCTGAACTTGGTTTTGGCACATATAAGAAGGACACCATATAGGAAAACTACAAAATCCGCTCCCCAACATGTCCAGTGGATAGACACTCACAGCCACCTCCACATAGGCTCTGACAGTCAAACACACCCACACCTGTCATGTCCTGGAATAGAACCCCTACCTAACTAGTGTATCACACTACAGAATTACGCACTTACAGCACGCTCTATGGAGATTACTGGGTTACAGCAGTCCCAGAGTTTTATGTCTAGGTGGGTGACATCAGCAGGATTGCCAAAGGTAGTCATGTGAATTGTAAAGAGTGTGCATACTCTAAAAAGCATTGTTCTTGTCTCAGGCAGACAGAGACACACACACAGTTGGTCTCCCTTAGAATAGAACCCCTACCTAACTAGTTTATCACACTACAGCAATACGCAGTTACAGCACGCGCGACGGAGAATACTGGGTTACAGTAGTCCCAGAGGTGTATACGTAGGTGGGTGACATCAGCAGGATTGCCAAAGAATGGGGTTTCCACGTGTACCACGGGTTGTACATGTCTGTTACTCATGTGTACCCGCTGCTTACTGTCACAAAAACACAATTACACCTGCTTAAAAGTATCGTATGCAGTCCTAATTGACAATATCAACAAGGCTTGCAGGTCTCGAACCCTGGACCATGCACACTGAGGTCACTGGACGTACTGCTAAGCCATCTGGGTTGTACACATGTTGCATGGGGTCTATAATGCACATCCTGCTACAGGTATTCCACAGTACTGAAAACAAATGGGACAGTCCCTTTGTGTACATATGTACAGTACCCTTGAATGTACTGTACTCTGTGAAACAACAAAGAGAAGTCTACATCTGTACAACTGTCATACCTATATATATATATATATATATATATATATATATATATATATATGTATATATATAGACACCTATGGGATGTGTACACACACACACACACACACACACACACACATATATATATATATATATATATATATATATATATATATATATGCATATACACAGACACAGCCATAGCCATATATATATATATATATATATATATATATATATATATATATATATATATATATATATATATATATATACACAAAACAGAGGCATCTCTTGTGTCATAACATTTAAATCATAAGCAGTTCACCAGAGAAGGGAAGGCTGCTGTGTATGTGGAGTTTGTGGTGGGGAATGATGGCTAATGTATTCTATCCTGGGGATTGTGAAGTTAGGGTGGGGGAACGATGGGTATGGACCTACACCCCAGCGACCACTTCTGTGTCATTGCTCGACAGTGGCACAGGGAAATAACATACCCAACTGTAGTCGTGCTTGACTGTGTGTTCTTTACCCTTCTTAACTATGTAATACTTTGTAGACACCGGTCACCAGAGATGGCTACCATGGTGTGCTAAAAGACATTACACATGTGTAAGCCTGGCTACAGGGTAGTCACACACACATACACGCACACACTTGCCAGTATTGTGCATACACGTCTTGCCTATGTAAAGGTAACTAGTACAGTAGTATGCAGTTGGGGTATGTGCCACAGAGCACATACAAATACACTTACTGATTCCACGTCTGAGCTTGGTGACATCACAGGACTGATTACTTGCAGTGGGTAGGGAGGAAGAGACAGGTATAGCGGTTGACACGGACAAAGGCCAGTGCAAAAGGAGGTATCTCTTTGGAATGCAGCAAAACCCGGTGCCATGACAGTTTACAGACACAAATGCACACACACAACCACACCCAGCCTATGCTGACGCACACACTCAGGCATTTGCTGAGACACACACAAACACACCCAGCCATTTGCTGACACACACACTCAGGCATTTATTGTCACACACACAAATACATGCACACAGTTGCCAGTGGTGGGATCAGAACTCCTGCCTATCTAAGGATCACTATTACAGTACTACACAGTTACAAGACGCGTCACAGAGATTACAAATCCCAAGGCAGTCAGACTGCCCTTCTACAATTGACAACAACAGGGAGACTGACAGTCACAAAGTACATAGCTGTAGACTTGTGTGTTTAAAGTAGGTGTCCATTACAGCCTGTATGCACAAACAAGACACACCATTCGCAGGTAGGCCTGAGAGATATAGTTGTAGCACAACAGGAACCTGAACTGGAGTATGGCCATCTGCAGAACGGACAACTACTATCACTATACAGGGTTACAGTGGGCATGCCCATACACTTAGTAGCACAGGGCTGTTTGGGATGCACTATGACCACAACTACACAAGGTTATACTGGGCATGCTCATACACTTAGTAACAAAATGCTTGTTGGATGCACTGATGCTAACCACTGAAGGCCACAGTGTGCATGCTCAAACACTTACATGTACAGAACATGTTGTAATGGACTCCTATTGTAAACACACAGGTTTGCAGTTAGGTACATCTTACTTGTCAGTATATATGCACATCATACTGGTATACTACCTGATACCTGTATGTGGCCACAAATGATATATCTGTGTCTGTGCTGTGTGATACACATGCATACATGTACATGAAGTACTGACATATATATATATATATATATATATATATATATGTTAAATATACACATTCATGCATGCATGGACGTGACAGACAATAGGTTACCTGGGTCGCACAGGTGGAAGCTACCTACAGCATGTGTCACACACCTTGCTGCCCTGAAAGGCATACATTGATAGCAGGTTGTGGACAGTGGCATTATACATGGAAGAGTGGCATGTGCAAGCATAATGTGTGAGCCACCTTGTGCAATGGTACTGAGGTGCAGGTGGCAAGATTACCTCTCCCAGCTGTGGTAGTAGTTGTCATTATTAGCAGGACTGCTACCCTAAGTATATCTCACATTGGTCATAAACAAGTTCTGCCGCTGTCCATCACCTTACATGGGGCATTTGCTACAAGGACATTAATGCCACTCGCAGTGATGTCATGGTATGGGTGGCAACTGCTAGACCAAAACAATGAGCCAATGTCCTGCTGTTATTATGAGGTCATCCGGGCTGTCATGACTGAATGACGAGCCTTCAACACAGAGCAAATGCATCCATGTTACACGTGTGTGTGGATAATACCTAGGTCACATTTACCCATATAGCCGCATTCCAAGGCAAATGTCCTACACACAGAAGTAACACCCTGACACCTACATGACAATTGCATTGGATGCCTATGCTAACCCATGCTAGATGTGTGGCTTTAGTAATCCATTAGCTCGATGTAGAACCTACAATGGGGAATACTGACATCTGTGCAGTGAGGAACACCTGGCTGAAGGCTCTGTAGTGCACAATTGCACTACCACCATATAGCTCAGATCCAGACATGTGGGCCATAACAGTGGTACCAGGTGGTGGTGTACACATATTCATAAAGGCTACTCACATGTAAGGACCACTACTTTGACATAACGCATCACAGATGAGTCAGGTACAGGTAACAGCGGCAAATGCTGCATTCTAGGTAGTATCCACATATACATCCACCACCTTGTTCCCAGACTACCAACACACATCCATATGTGGTATGACATAGTATGGTAGACCACCAGATAACCCTCGATTGGTGGACTGTACCTAGGCCTACATCAACTGTGCAATGTACCCATGTACAGACAGCTCAGCTGCATAATGTGTTATGCAATGCAATAATACCACTGTTTGTAACCTGCTCAGTTGTACACATACCAGGGTCCCTTGGATGTTGTCAACATTAACACGGTTGACTGTTGCTGTACACCAGTAACCAACACCCTCATGGTTGGATATGACCTAACCATACCTGCCCTGGATATGTACATCCCACACTCATACAACATATATTACCAGTTGTACACATACCAGGGTCCCTCGGATGTTGTCAGCATTAACACGGTCGACTGTTGCTGTACACCAGTAACCAACACCCTCATGGTTGGATATGACCTAACCGTACCTGCCTTGGATATGTACATCCCACACTCATACAACATATATTACATTACCATAGCTTTCATTTACCTTTCTACATACAGGTGGCTACAGTCATTACACACATGCACATGGAAGATAGCATGCTAACAGTACATAAGGTTTGATATCTATGTTGACAGAGATAACCCCTCTCTACTGGTCACCTATGACACCTATCATATCATACAACACCCCATGTGGCATGTATGTCTTTAGAAATGTCCACCTAATGCAATGCCTACAAACATACCCAAATAACAGGACCATAGGACCTACACAAGGCCTGTATTGACAGACTCAGGGAAATCCAGCTCTGCACTTTATGTTCCTGAGTAGTCACAGGTGATATGTTCATGACATGTACAGCCATGTGTGGCCACAGCTCCTACATATACCCCATGTCAACAATTGCAAGCCATGCATGCTGTGTGCTGTCTGGACATTAGCCTTAGTACCACAATAGCCAGTACATGCTGGGGTGAGATGTTTACAAGCCACAGATGCTCAGCTATGTTTCACACATGGTGTGGGGAAGGTGTGGAATGTATCCTCTTGACCTGCTAGTGCACATACTGATGTAGACCGCATATGTGTACATGTATTGCTGTTTGTGTAGATTCCATGTGTGTACAGTGTCTGATGTCTGAAGGTGACTGTTGTCTTAGTACATCATGCTGTTGCAATACAGCCTCAACATTGCCAACTGTATATGGTGATATGCTCTAAGTACAGTAAGCTGTACATGAGGTATGGACGGATGTTTGGACATGACTACTAAGTGGTGGGGCTTCTTTGCAGATGAATGATTACTGAGGACAGCTCACTGGTGTGTTACAACCAGTCCTACAATAACTTGTGTACCTGCTAAGGTCAGGTTTTGTTAACTGAAGTGGAAGACAGACAATGTAGAATGCTGTAGAAACCCCATGACACCTGTAACAGTAATACCTCCCCTGTGCATATATTGTGCATATATCAGCACAGTTGTCATAGGAAGGAGTCAGTAAGCATTGTACCGGATGTGATAGTGCTGTACTGCTGTAGTACCTATCATGTGATAGCCATGTGTTTAATTCACGGTACTGGCACGTGTGGGTGTGTGTCCATATATGTCATGTATGGTTGGGAATACATCCCACATGTTATCACTCTCCTGAGCACTGTTGGTGACACCAGTACAGAGTGAAGTGTAGAAAGAAAGCCATAGGCAGGTGGTTAAACCACACACATGTAAAGTGTCTGTATGTATGTGACATAGGTGTATATCTTTGTGAATGCCGGTGTGTGTGTGTGTGTGTGTGTGTGTGTGTGTGTGTGTGTGTGTGTGTGTGTGTGTGTGTGTGTGTGTGGCTGTCCGGTTCCTGGAGTGAGACTGTATGTTACCATAGTGGAATGTTAATGCCCCCTCCCCCATCCACTCAAAGCAGTGTAGCATCCCTGTTGATAACATCAATCGTAAACGGGCATACTAATCGCCTGTTAACATGTATGCCCTGGGGTGTGACCTGTTGTTACATAGCCTACTGATGGACCCCCCTCCCCACATACACTCACTGCACTGTAGTATCCCTGTCGATGTCCTTGATCTTAGGCCATTCCAACTACCTGTATATGTGTAATCTCTGTGGCACATCTTGTAATTGCATAGTACTATAATGATGATATGCACATAGGCAGGGGTTGACATCTAAACACTGGCAACTGTGTGTGTGTGTCAGAGTGTATGTTACTGTGTCTGGAATCCCTGCATGTTTGGGTGTGTCTGTGTTTGCATGCTGTCATGGCAGTGGGTATTACTGCTTCCCAATGAGATGCCACTATTTCTACTGGCCTTTACCCTTGTCATCCAGCATACCACACTTTTACCCACTCCGTGCTCCAGGTAACTATACCTGTGATGTCACTCACTATGGATGCGATGGTTCTGAACACAGTAGCTACTACACAGCTATCATGCTCTTGGATCATTAGAACAGTAAACATAATTGAAACATGGGAGAATATAACTGTGATGTGGAAGCTACAAAGTGCATGCAGGTATTGTCATACTGACCTGTGGGTAGTCAACATGTACATATGGGACTCCCGCATACACCAACATCCCCCGGCACATGCAACTACATCTGAAAGAGGAAGGCAGAACGTCAGGATCAACATGCTGTTAGTGTTGTTACACATGATACATGCTGTCAAACGTACAAATTGCATTCTAAAACTGCAATACATGCTATGTCTGCTGCCTGTCAACACTACTCAACAATATTAATCTACAATTGTCTACCTAGTATGTTCACCCTGTGCATTAGACCATATGAACATGCCCCTGCACCGATGGTGTGGATGACAGGGATGCGGAACAGGCTTCATCATATGCACAGGGTGATAATGTTTGCCAGAGGCCTAGGCTGTGCCATTGGATGACATTGTGCATGTATGTTAGGGCCTGTGATATCACTGGGCGTGTGTGGATGTTATGCATGTGTGTGTTGAGGTGCCCTACATTTGTTTCTAGTGCATGTGTATGCATGCACACAGATCTGGCATGAGGCTGGCCTACACAGGGGTAATACTGACAGCTGCAGACTATACAAGGCAGGTGTCACAGTTCACGGTTTCTGGCCATGGCCACATGACCTGCCAGGGGTTGCACGGACACTACCAGGCAGAGGTTCAGATTGGATACCATCTGATGACACATGTCCACTGGAATCATGTCCCTGTTGGGACCATCCAGGACCACGTGCATATGGCCTGCTGCATCCTGGTGTGGACTGCACAGCACCAGCAGCACTGCTGCTGCTACTGCCACTATGGGAGGGGGCATGTGCAGTAGCATGTTCACGTAGACCTTCAACAGGTGATGCAGCTGGCCTACGTCCATGTGCCTGATGCCTCAATCCCACTAGATGTTCTAGCACAGACATTCCACGCTCAAGGATTGACATGCCACGGTCAAGAACTCCCACCATGTCACCCAATCGTCTATCCAAAACATCTGCAAGATGATGGTGAGCATTTGCAAGTGCCTGTATGTTGTCGGTTAATGAATGGACAGCAGCCCTCTGAAGCCTCAAACCGTCTCTGTTGTGCCATTCAGCACATGCCTGTGCCTCCATTACAGCCCAAAACATGCATCTGGTGACTCCAGCTGATGTGCTTGTTCCCGCAGGGGCATGTTGGCCAGTGGTCCTCCTACGAGCAGCTCTGGGCACATGCCTGTGTGGGACATCACCTGTCTGTTGACTGGGAGCATGGTGTGCAGGCACACCTACCATAGTCACCACACTTCCCTTTTCCATGCTACCACCCACCAACTGTCCTTCCTCTATGTTCGGTGGTGATGGGGTATGTGCAGGCAGGGGAACTGTGTGCGAGGATGAGGGGGAGACAGGTGGAATGGCAACCAATAGCACAGATTCAGCCCCTGACAACCCTGCTGTGCCTCAATCATACCATCATCATCACTGCTAGAGTCTGTGGTGACACTAACATCAGGTGGACCGCAGAAGGGCAACACACCTACATCAACACCTGTGAGGGGAAGACAAAAACTGTACATTACAAGTTATACCAGACACACACAGACAGACAGATACACACAGATAGACAGACAGAGACACACACACAGACAGACACAGACACACACACAGACAGACAAAAACACACACACACAGACACACACAGACAGACACACACAGACACACACAGAGACACACAGACAGAGAGACACACAGACACAGACAGAGACACACACAGACACACACACACACACACACAGACACACACAGACAGAGACACACACAGAGACACACACAGAGGCACACACAGACACACAGACACACAGAGACACAGACACACACACACACACACAAAAACACACACACAGAGACACACACAGAGAGACACACACACAGACACACAGACAGAGACACACACAGAGACACACACACAGAGACACACACAGACAGAGACACACACAGACACATAGACACACAGAGACACACACACACAGAGACACACACGGACACACAGGCACACAGGCACACACTCTACATGCAGGTGATATGGCAGATGGCATTCAGCTTAGACAATTATAGTTTCAGCTTAGGCAGTTATAGTACTAGTCATCATACATCCCTGAGTTGCACACAACAGCATGCATGTGGTATAGCAGATGGCATGCACCTTACATAATTATAGTGGTGGTTAGCATACATATCTGTATTGCACCCTTTGTGTTAGTAGCCTATGCCCCATACCTGCAACACAATGCATGCGCTTTGCACCATTGCACTGCACTGCCATAATGTGTGCAACATACACCACATGTTAACTGACCATCGCCATCCTTTGTATATCTGCCACTGATGCTTTGTGTTGGCCACTGCTCCTATGTGTGAGGACATGAGCAGTAGGGTATGTTGACTGCATACTATGTTTGCCTGAGCCCTAGCTTGCATATCTCCCCCAAAGCAGTGCATGTCTGTTCAACATTATTCCGCCTACCCCTGAGCTGAGTGTAGACATTGTGCATGTGGCTGTACACACATGTTTGACATGGCTGTCCCTACTTTGCAATGGTGCCACAGACCAGCACAGGTTTACAGTACACCAGCCTGCTGTGTGGCGCATGACCTTGCCAATCACATGTAGTATGACATGTCTTCTGCTGATGTGTTGAATGACATGCATACATGTGTAACACAATGGTGTCCTTTCCAATCTACAGTGTGGTAATAGTGTCCCACTGCAGGGACGTGTTATACTAACATGGGCCTTCAGCTGATGCAATGTTGTCTGTCCACCTTACAAATATGCAGGGACATACTGCACATTGAGATGATGTGCATAGCCATTGCAGAGCATCATGTGGCTTCACAATTGCTATACAGTGTGAGGTACTGACACGGTTCAT
This sequence comes from Protopterus annectens, assembly GCF_019279795.1. Lineage (NCBI taxonomy): Eukaryota > Metazoa > Chordata > Ceratodontiformes > Protopteridae > Protopterus > Protopterus annectens. The sequence goes on from NC_056726.1 coordinate 1,090,893,419, forward strand.
AGCCATGACTATGTTCACATACAATACATACCTAATGTGGAATGTGACCCGCTTCACCACGGTGTATACACAATAAACCCTAATGTGGAATGTGTGACACAGGTCACAGAAGGGTATACGGATGACACCTCTGCACATCTGCAACCATATTACTGATACCTGCCAACTATGCCCTCACATGGCTAACTTACAAGTTCTCTATGTCCCACATGCCATCTGTGTACCTTACACACATGAGGAGCAGGCATGACAGTGATGTCTGACACCAGCAAGATGAATCTACTGTATCTGTGGCTTGATGTGGATGTATGTGTATGTCGTGCAACACATGTATGTATTTGGATACTGTATAGGTGAATGCTTCCATGTTGTGACACACTCCAGATGTTCAAGACATGTTATGTGGTGGTTTCATGTTATGCCTACACAAGCTGTGCACAGGCCTGAATGATGTTTAGTGTTTCACATCTGCAATATCACCATTACACAAAGGCCATAGTTGTATTGTGTCGAGCCAATGTACAACAGGGTGTACACACATGTACATCACTTCTACTGAGTGCTTTGCTTCATGTCTCTGGCCATCCTCCATGGCCATGTCTACACATGTGCAGTCCAATGGTTGTGATGGCCATCTTATTTCACATGTCAGCATACCTCTCAACCTGGAAACATCAAAAATCTGGACAAGGGCCATGAAAAATAGGTACAAATCTGTACGTTGATTAATATCTAATTTGCATACATAATTATGCAACCCCGCCCATTTCAATGGAACTGTGGGATACCAACTTTCGAACACAAACTGAAGAACAGAAAACCAAAATATGGCACCAGAGTCCCCCTGCAGCCATTCTAATGTCCCATTACCTGGCTATTTTGCCCCATTTATCATAAACACTAATGTGTGCATACTGCTTTACTTCTACAATGATTATTTGGATTTTATTTTTACATTTTGCAGCACATCAATGCACAAACACTAACAGACATCTGATAAACAAAAAATACTGTCTCACAATGAAAATAGACTTGGCATTAAAACTTTTCTGCCCTTGAAACTCATTCATTGAAACAGCATTGAAACCTACACCACATCCAAAGAAAATGCATCTGGCCAGTGGTGGATAAAGAGATAATGATTACCTTTGGTCTGTTTTCAAATAATTGGCCCCTTGCACACAAAACAAGAAATGTATATGTGTTCTTTTCTTTGATACACCTTCCTGACTTTATTAAGTTATATTCCTTCTATAATACAGCATACTTGTTAGACAGAGCACATTTTAAATTTATTGTTTGAACATTTTTCCAGTAGGCTGTATTGTAGGCAATGAAAGAAAATGCATGAACCGATAATTACAAAACTGCCCAATACAGAACATTTCCATCATAAAAGCCTACTTCCACACCCAAACTATAAACAGAAGGACAGTAGTGTAAGCCATAGGCATCTTGCACAGCTTCTCACACTTATTTTCAATTTCAGATTTTTTTTTTTTTTGGTGGGGAGCAAAAGGTCAAAAAACAGGGACACATTTTAAACATTGCTTGTATAATTTTGGAAAGTTGTTAGAATAAAATGTTGTTTTACTACCAACCCAGAACATTATGCACTACAGTCAGTGCAACATACCACTATGCTAACTCAGCAGTTTAAACAGCAAGAAGACTGAAACTTAATGTCTATCATTTAGTGAATTCAGTTCTCACTTCTCACCATAGCTCTCAACCTCTTAGCACAAAAAAAAATCTGACCAAAGCTGAGAAATTGTGGTGGCTAGGGAGTTTAGGCTCTTTTTACCCTGTACCAAAGGTACAGGGTTTGAGCCTAAATACTTCTAGCCACCAGGTGTATACATTGGCAGGAGTGGCCTTAGGTCAACTGGTGCCCTAGGAAAAAGGGCTCCACAGCACCCCCCCCACCACACCACCCAGTGCCCCCATCCTGGTCTACCTACATTAAATAAATACTGAAAAAGCTCCTCTGCTAGAGCGGCGCCCTAGGCGGCCGCCTAGTTGGCCTATGCCTAAGGCCGCCCATGTACATTGAGGGCATTTTCACACACACACCCCAGGTATTTTTCAAGCACATAGATATTTGTTAACTGCTTTACCATAACAATGTAGTCTGTGACTGTTACTGTTTTATTTTCATTCTGTGACAATTATTTATCCATAATAATAAATTTTGGCATATCATACACATTCGCTAGTTTAACTTTTTTTTTTTTTCATTCAGACTTGTTTAGTGCAATAAACGTGTTTTAGTAGATCAATTGCTTCATGTTAGATTGCAGACAAAACGAGGGTCATATCACTTCTTACAGCAATCTTAATAACCATCATCTAAATTTCCCTCTTTATTTTAAATATGATTCATATTCTTTCTCCTTATGAGAGTGTAATGTTTTCACTGAAAAACTTTTTTAGTCTGATCTTTGTTAAAACAGGAAAGCACACCTTCCTCACCTACACCTACATTATGAAGAGAAGTACATTCCAAAAGAATTTCAACATCAGTTCATAGAGTCAGTGAAAGAAAGAAAGCAACCTTTATTTATGACATGACATGGCAAGCTTCCTGAACCTTCCAGTCTTTTATGCACATTTTATTCAACAAACTCTCCTTTTCCTGCCTGTGACCTCTCTCGATATTCTTTTGTGAGATAGACAGAAATCCCCAGAGTAAAAGTGCTATGATTACAAAGCAGCAGCTGTCAGAAGGCAAAATGGGACACTATGCATTACATAAAGAGAGGTATGACTAGTTGAAACAAGTCCTAGCCAAAATTAAAATGGTTACAGGTGAAGAATGCAAGTAAAATAGCTTGGTCAAAGGTTGAGGCCTGCATTTTGTAAGAGTGGCATACTTCTGTAAATTCAATCTGCTACAACAATTTTACATAAAATATCCTCAAAGTATGTTTCCAGTGGCAAAATATGAGAAATGTTAAGTTCTTTCAAAAGGACTTCCTAATGCTGCCCAGAACAGTAAGCTTATGCCTGAAAAGAACAAACAGCATGTAAGATGCAAAATCTAACTTCAGAAGAGAGTATCTCCAATACAGATAGTCACAGTCTAGATCAAAACATCAGAAATGGTGCAGAGTCTGACATATCAGCCATGAGAAGAAGGCCTAAAGCGTACTCTTTTGAAGAGAACTTACACACACACACACACACACACACACACACACACACACACACACACACACACACACACACACACACACATACATACGTTACCTAAAGCAAAGTCCTGAACTCGGATTTTAACTTAGCTTCCAAACGGCAAAGCAGCATTCGTCCCTACTTCTGAAATGGCAGCAAAGTGCAAAGCTGTCTGCAGAAGCCAGCATTAAAGCAGTTTCTGTCTGAGCCAGCAATCCCAGCATTCTTCCCAAGTCCCTTGTAAATGGCCGAAATGGCAGCAAAAAGTGCAATTAAAGCCAAACGGCAAAGCAGTTCCCTTCTAAAACATCCGAAACAGCATTCTTCTTTTGAATTCACTTCCACCTGCTGCCAGCCAGCCGGAAATGATGACGTGAGCTCCTTGACCTCAATTCCGACTGGCTGGTAGTGTTAATGGAGCTGACATCATCGCGCATGAGATGACATCAGCTCCGACAGCGTGAAAATTAAAAAATAAAAAAAAAGCAAAGAAATCAGAAATGAAGGGGTGCCACTCAGGAATTGTGGTACCCCTTCATTTGGACCCCAAAACTCGGTAAAAACTGAGTAATTCGGGACGGTTGGGAGGTCTGCATGTCAGTGTTATCCCATATGACATACACCTATAGATGTTACATGTTCCACTGAGGACAGGGTTATGCAGACAAAGGGTAGTATGTATGGGATGTGAGACATGTATGCAGGATAGTTGAGCAGTGTTGCAGTCAGCCCACTACATGTCATGGACATGTCTGATAGCACATGACATTGTGTGACATTCATAGCAAGGGTATACTCCACAAAGGTGTATCTTGTGGGCCGGGCATACTCCAGCTCCAACATATCTATTGTGTGTGCACACATATGCTCTCTGTACAGTACTGTTCATATTCCCAACATGTGTAATGCTGATATGTAGCACCTGTCCCTACAGTGGAACACACCTCCACCATTGTATTCACTGTTGTCTACACATCTGGCAATAACAGTTTGGAAGATTTAGTGTAGGTGTTTCATATAGTCTACAATTGTTTCACATAGGTAAACAGTGTGATGCATTGCAGGTCTGACCAGTGTCCATTATCAGGACCACCATACATTATGTGTACGTGTGTTATGGCAGATAGCATGCAATTAATATGTTCTGTGCAGTATCAGGCCTGGTAAATAATAACAATCTCACCTGACACAGGCTGCTGTCACTGCAAAATGCCAAAGGTATCTAAACAGGGGTGTCACAGCAATAAGATCATTATCCACACCTGTGTGGTAGCTACAGGGTACAATGTCTATGTTAGCACATAAGCCAGTACATTACACTATACTATGGAGTATGCACATCTGTGCATACATAGAGTAGCAGACTATAGTATGTGGCAGGTGTGCATGCATGCCTTGCATATGATGTTACATTACATACTGTACAGTAACACATGTAACTATGTGATATATGGTTGTGCTTTATGTACAGTAGTGACTTACCAGGCAACTCCAGGCTCGGTGGTTGAGAGACACCCACCTCCATAATACCAGCTAACGCTTGTGGATGGAGGTCTGTAGGTGTCCCCAGGTTGGCCAGTAGCTCCTCGGGCCGTGTGAGTGGGGGCTGGTTGAGTGCCCCCCCCACCTGTTGCACCTTGTTCTCTGGCAATTGCATTTGCACGCCGTTTCGCCCGTCTTATCTAGTCAGTGCAGTGTTGGTGCACCTACTGATAGGTGCAATTGTGACCGCCAACATCATTTACCCACCTGCAAAGTTCCTCCCACAGGGCATCCCGCTGCTGTGCATCCTGTGGCACATGGCTGAACAGCATCGTGTAGTTGTCGAGGAGGTATGGGTAGATAGGTCACAGTAACTCACAGAGAAGTACAGCAGTACAGCTGAATATACATGTGTATCACATTTATTAAGTTTACAAATACGTCCTTGTAGATCTACATGACACTAACACCACTGACATGTATAAGTCACACATATTTGACACCTACTGGTGATGTGATGTTATCACCATATATGTGTGTGTCATGTGATGACATTGCTCATACACCATGTGGATGTTGTCTTGATGTGGGCATGTCTGTTTGCCTGTAGTGGTGTCTTTACCTATCAGCACATGCCTGGATGTGTTCACATTAATGCAATCGACCTTAATGCTGTGTATATGCCACATATATAGACATACATAGCCATTAGGGACATGACCTGTGACCCTGCAGACTTGCAAGTATGTATGTGTTTTGCCATATACATCTACATGGCACTGTCCAGCTGTGTAGCATCCTGCCATGTATTGCCTGTGTTGCGCATGTGTAACACATGGGACAATAGCTAGCCTGATGGTATTTGCAGGGTTGGATATCAACTATGGCATGTATGGTCATAGTGATGTGGTAGGCTATATGCCCTGGGCCATTTATGAGCCCAGGCAAACAAGTTACCTAGCTGTAGGCAGCAGACAGGTAATATTCAGTGGCCAGTTCAAGCAGTGCCACAGAACTGATACACATGGTTACTGATATATTTGGCATGTCGTCATCACACCATGTCACAGAGAGGGGCGATGTGCAGCTTTGCTGGACAGGGATGCATAGTATGGCAAGAATATGTTAAGTGTATGGGACAAGAATCTGTCAGGCATGTTGTGATCCTTGTACTAGAAAGGTGGATGTCCATGACGTATGTGTTTATTTGGGAACAGGATGTGTTAAGTGTAGCATGTCCAACACCTCTGGGTTGGACATGGCTTTATTCAGGGTAGGCTGCATGCTACATAGTGCAGCTAGAGATTGTGAAGGGCAGTGTAGGCCATCTACACATGGGCAATAACCCTTAAAGGAAATATGTGATCTATTATGGGTCACATGGGTGTTGAGTATGGCTGAGCAGTTATCTCTATATTCCTGGATGGCACCCTGTCATGATTAGGGGTGCCACATACGACTACCTGTCTTTTGTGATGATGTAACTATCAAAGGGAAGTACTGTCCAGCTGAATCTTATGCACACAGTTGCCATTATTTTGACCAATGCCTAGGTGTTAGTTAATGGGTACAGGGTTTGTAACATATGGGATGACAATGCAATACTTAGTTGTCAGAATGTGGCCATACATCACACACCACACATCTGACACACTAAGGCCCTTCTGTATGTTGAATGCAGCACACAATGAGTCAGCTATTGCTCCTAGTTCATAGTCATTTGCAGACATCAATAGGCTGATGCCTTCTGTGTTAGTCTATGTGGTATAGATACCAAAGAGTACCAGGAATGACCCCTGTATTACTGTGGCTGGCACTGGTTTGATGTGCGTGTATTCATCGGACACCTTCTGTAGTGTGGGTTCTGCCAGCAGTCCAGTTGCCAATCACTCCTGTGACATAGGTATATACACCTAGTTTACTGAGTGTAGCTGGAACACAGTATGGGTGATGGTGTCCTACGACCTGGCAAGGTAATGATATGCAGTGTGAATCAACCCTACTGTCATCTACATCTGTGCCAAGTACATCAATTACATTGACCACGGTTCATGGCCATACAGACCAGACTCAACAGGCTCGTTGTGCACTATGTCCCATTATCAATGGTGTCTCCCCCTTTGTGGGGTGTGATAACTGTTGCTGTGCACCAGTCGGTGTGTACACAGCCTGACATGGAGCTATGATTAAACATGATGAGTATGTGGATAGCTGAATGTTCTTACATTTGTGTCGGATACACCCTGGGATGTTGACAGGTCCCATGAAAGCTGTATGTATGGCATTAGAGAGTGCAGCTTGTACCTACACAGTCATTAGTACAGGGGCCCTGTAGTGTACATAGATATATTACTAAGTGTACCTGTTGGGGGTGGGGGGGAGGTGTGAGTGGGTTTAGGTTCTCTGAGACCCTATCAGGATGAGCAGGTGCTATTTCTGTAGGTGCAGTACTTCCCATGCCATAGTACTGTGCAGCACGGCAGGTCTTGTTGTTGCCATTACAATTAATGACACAGCTATAGAATGCTCTGTGCTTGGCCTCATAATATGTGGCTGATTGGTTTCACGGTAGCTTTGTGTGGTTTCAAATGGTGTATCTGCATCTTACTGAGGCTGACCAGGGATCATCTACACTCATGTGTGTTTACACTTGCAATAGTTACTACCTTCTGTGGTACAGTTTAATGCATGGTACCACCACTTTGCCTACTTGTTTGTGTTAGTTTGACTCCTGGTTCTGTTTCAATGGCACAATCACTGCACATATGTGACTGCTTAAGGTTCATTTGTGTAGTATTCAGCATTTGCACATGCATTGTCCATCTGCATGGGTGCCATGGCACTCACCACTCTGCTCTTAGGGAACATAACATTGGAATTGGAGATTAACTATGTGTAGCATACTGTTAGCCCTGTTTGTGTGACTACTGTGATCCAGGTCAGTGGGGTCGATGGATTCCAACATGCATTGAGCGCAGGTGTTGGTACATGAGGAGTCTTCACAGTTCATAATGGAATAGTTGAGAGTAACCAGTAGTATGGTTCGGTCTCAGACCTATTCTTCCCCATTACAGCACATTATGGCAGTTGGGAAGTCCGTGGCCTGGTGGGTGATCTGTTTCAAGGTGCATTTTGAATTCCACTGAGGCACAAAGGTAGTTGCTCAGCATAATGCATCTGATGTTATGCAATTGCAATTAGCGTCAGGGTGTACATATCCTTCAGGAATATGGACACACCTACGGCCCGTGTGTTCCAATAAAGGATAATGGGCAAAAGGTGAGGTATGTGTTATAACATGGTCATGCAGGTATGCTCTCCGGAGCATTGAAACATGTCTCAGCCACTGCGCAGATATGTTCTCTATGTTAGGGATCTATATAGGAAGAATGCAGAGTCCCTGTAATCACAACTACTCAGGTGAAAGCTGCACTCTCTAAAGCCAAAAACACAGCATACATGGGACCAGACAACACTGCAGGCTGCATTTTACATGAACTTCAGAATGAACTGGCTCCCCAACTAAGCACCATGTTCAAATCATAGCCTCACATCAGGTTTTGTGCCCACTGAATGGCACACAGCAACAGTTATCCCACTCCACAAAGGGGGAGCCACCACTGATTCTGGGAACTATCACCCTATTAGCCTGATGAGCCTGGTCTGTAAAGCCATGGAACTCATAAACAAAGACATTGGTAACCTCCAAACTCTGGACCCCACCCAGTTCATGTTTGTGAAAAGCAGATCATGCCTCCTGAACCTGATTGGCTTCTTTGAGGCAGTCACCAAAACCGTAGACGAGGGTAAGGTGGTTCACACAGCCTATCTTGACCTAGCCAAGGCTTTTGACACCATCCCCCATTCTGGAATTATAGCTAAACTCACTAAACTAGGTATAAATCCCTGTGTCACAAGATGGGTTGCCAAATGGCTCACTGACAGAACCCACACTGTAAAAGTTGCAGACTCCAAATCTGACTTCAAACCAGTGACAAGTGGAGTACCACAGGGTTTAGTCCTGGGACCTCTCCTGTTTGGTATCTACTTCTCTGAAATACAGGCTAACACAGAAAGCATCTGGCTAATGAAGTTTGCAGATGACTGCAAACTAGGAGTCATAGTCAGGTCCTCAAATGATGTGGAAATCCTACAAAAGGGCCTCACTGAGACAGATACCTGGTGTCAGAGCCATGGCCTCAAGCTCAATGCCAAAAAGTGCATTGTCATCCCCTTTGGTAAAAACTCTGCACCCATGAACTGCCACATAGGCAGCAGTTTACTTAACACCGAATGTGTGATAAGAGACCTTGGAACCCAGGTGGACAGTAGTCTCTCCTTTGATAATCACATTGCCACAGTAGTCAGGAAGTCCTTCTACATGGCACACCTCATCACAAAAGGGCTCTCATCCAGGAAAAAAGAGATCATTGTTCCCCTCTACTCAACACTCATTAGACCCATTATAGAGTACAACGCCCCTTTTGAAATGTACCTCACAAGACATCTGCAGCAGCTGGAAAGGCCACAGAAGTACCTCACAAAGAGGATTACTGGCCTCAAACAGATGCCCTACACTGACCGTCTCAAAAAACTCCAGCTTTACACCATAGCATATCGCCTACTCTGAGGTGATCTCTGCCTAACATATAAAGCTATGTCAAACCCTGAGCTGCTGGACATGCTACACCTAAAGAAATCCCAATCCCTCCGAGTTACAAGCTCTAGGGACCTAAACCTTGTCACCACAATAAACAGGACATGCTGAAGGGATAGATTCCTGTCCCAGAGACTTCCCATACTCTGGAACAAGCTACCCATCTATGTCAAGCAAAGTTCCTCATTAGCACTCTTAAAGAAAAATCTTGATGAGTGGATGGGAAATAGGAAATACACCTCAGGGATCACTTCTGTGGCTCTGCTTGACAGTGACACAGGAAAATAGCTTTCTTGGGTGGCGTAAGCCAGGAAACCTTGTTGGCTAGGCTTACTTAGGTCCTTGGGCCGATAGCCTAGTACCTACCTATGAACCTATGAACCTATGGTCTTACCCCTTCCTGTGCCAGCCTTTTTTTAGTAATTTTTTATTGAGGTTTTGTATCTTAAACATTTTAGTACAATATCATTCAACACACACTGTTAGATGAGACGCAAAGTGACACAGATGTTCAACATTCTAGATACAATATAAAACAGTATGACATATTCATTGTCATCATTAAAAATTCAAATAAACCCACCCCTCCCCCAATTCTGTTATTCCTCGGGATTTGCTATCCATAGCTATACTTTCCAGTTAGCCCTGCAATGTTCTAAACACCATTATTACATAGGTCTGATGAAGTTCTGTATTACTGGAATGAAAGCGCTTATTTTATCATGTTTTTACATTTTTGTGGTTATATTAAAACCTTGAATTTATTATTTGGACCAGTTGCTCTCTGCTTCTGCCATTTGTGTTTGACTTGGTGGGTCTGATGAAGTTCTGTATTAGTGGAACAAAAGCAATTATTTTATCGTGTTTTTACATTTTTGTGGTTATATTAAAACCATGGATTTATTATTTGGACCAGATGCTCTCTGTTTCTGACATTTGTGTTTTACCATTATTACATTCCCATATTAAAATATAGCCTCCCATTTTTCCACTCTGTCTTAACCCTCTCTTTTCCTGTCCTGTCTTCTTGTACGATTGCACACATACCAATTGATTGTACACTTTTATATTATTTACTCCTATTTTTTTCCATCTTCCATTCAAAATCCCCTTCAATCATTTTGCTGTTAAGCTTGGCACCCATCCATCTAAAAACAGTACTTGAATTTTCACTGATTCCTTTCATCCATGTCCTTCACCATCCCTAAGAGGCAAAATTGCCATGTACAAGGTTCTTGTTTAAAAATATTTTTCCACTCTTCTATAGCATTTCCCAAATTTGCTTAACATGTCTGCATTCCCAAAACACATTATTACATGCTTCTGTGCTTCCATATCTCCAATATTTTGTTACTCCTACCACCATTCCTGCAAAATCTGAATTGGTGTCCTAAGCCATCTATGTAGTCTTTCCAAATAGCTATTCTTTTCTATCACTTATTCCATGTTGACTTAGAAAGCACGAGCTTCCCTTTTTCTACCCATTTCTCCTTTTCCTTCTTATATTTATTCCCGTTTCACCCTGCATAAAGTGCTGCACATGTATAAGATAGTTCCTCTTCCCCATCTAATGTATTCCTATACTCTCCTCCATCTTCCTCCCAACCATTGGCTCCTTTCTTCCTTAACTATGGCATAATTGTCATCCTCTGCCATTCATAATGAAGCCACCCACCTTCCTGTTTACCACACCATTTTTTATTTTTGCCAGAGAAGCCTCCAAATCTATGGAACAGGTCTGCTATGTAATTAATTCCTTGTCACTGACATCCATTCCAGTGTACTGTTTTACTCTGGATTGCAACTACTGAGTTGTCCCACAGACCTATATGAAGCAGGCCCACAAAAGCTTCATAATTTCTCTTCATTTCTTTACCATATGCATTCAAAGTTTTTGGGGATTCACTGTAGTTCCATCCCTTGTCTTCCCCTTTATCCTCTACCTGTACACTACTTTGGAAAAGACTATACCTCTCAACATCTTGGAGCAAGAAATCTGGACAAAGCCTCAAATAATGGGGGGCCAAAGGACCAAAAATAGGGACAATTTTTAAATATTGCTCTTACAAACTTAGAAAGTAGACAGAATAACAGGTTATGCATTAGCATGAATTTTCTGAAGGATATGAACTCTGAAACTCAAATGTCTGTCATTATTTCCTGACTTCAGTCCTCAGAGACGTGCCAGCCATTTGACAGAAAACCACAATTTTATGAGAAGCAGACTAAAAAGTATGAGTGAAAAATCTGGACATGCTGCAAAAATCTGGACAGTTGAGAGGTATGAAAGAAATGCTGTAGTTGCCATCACCATATAGAGGCAATGGCTGGTCATTCTCCATCCTCTCCATCACCAGGATAATATTAGCCTTTTTTTCTCTGTCCTACTACTTCTCTCTTGCCATATGAATTTATTACAATATATTGTATTCTCTCTCTCTCACTTTATATATATATATATATATATATATATATATATATATATATATATATATATATATATATATATATATATATATATATATACATATCCATTTCTGATCTTTTTCAAAAGGTGACAGATGCATAAGTATGTATGTACAACACTCTGGGGGAATCATCATTTGAATGTTTTTCTTCCAGGTAATGTGAAAATCTAATTAAACCATCTCCCTAACAACATCTTAACCTGCCATAAAACATTCACATAACTGATTTTTATTTGATCATCCACATATTCCTCCCTTTTAGAGACAGATATTTCACACTCCAACTTCTTTCTGATATAGCATCCCCTCACCTTCCTACTCTAACTTGAAATGTTTTAGACTAATTGTATTCTAATCTTGATTCAGCTCTACACCTGTGCCAGCCAACTTGCCAACGAGGACAACTACACCAGCCTAGCCACAATAGTCCTGATTAAATCATTGGCTACTAATGGTGATGCAGTTCTCAGATTAGGTACCATCCTAGAAAACCACTAGAAAAGTTTCTGGACATGGTCACGGTCATGGTCAGCCACATCTTTCAGCTATTAAGTTCTTCTCCAAACAGGCTTGGCAAAAAAATCAAACCATCTCAACAATCAGCCCCAGAATCAACTGCTGAAAGAGATCATAAAGGCTGGGCCTTATCCAGAATGACTTTGAAGAGTTCTGCTTCAGTCTCTGCATGTTCTAAATGGATTTCATGGTATAAACCCCATTCCTGGACATCAGTGACTTCAACCAGCACATCTGCTACATTCACTTCTGGATATATTGATTCTTAAGGGGGTCATGTCCTTGCTCCTGCAGGATACCTAGATGATGCTGATGAATATGACAATGATCTTTGTCACATTAACATTTGGGGTCTGCAGATGAAATTCCTCTGATTCATTCTGGGTGATCATCACTTCCATTACAAATTATTGTCATTTGAGATTTTTTCAGTCCTCAGACTGTTTACCATGGTGTTGATCATGATTGTCAAATTCTTGCAGAAGAACAGCTGATATGTGTTACCATTTATGGATAAGGGGTTCATTTTGGTCTTGCCAAAGGTCTGCCAAGTTGCATCCTTGCAGTGGGTGCTCCTTCAGCTGTTGTCTCTGGAATGGTGACAATAAACTGAGAAAAGTCCTCTCTGACCCTGTCTCCTTTGATTGTCTTTATAAATGTTGAACTAGACACTTTTCAGAGCTAGTCATTTCTGTCCACATGGTTCAGAATCAGACCCTACTGCAACTTCTGGTTATACTGATTGTGCTACATCCCAGTACCACAACTAGGGTGGAGCAATGAGTTACAATGCCTCAGGTGCAAGCTGTTAGGGGATATGATCAGCACCTCAGATGAGCTGATGAGCAGCTCGGTGGACATGAGTGCATAATGCATTCATTTAAGCAGCCATGGATGCCAACTAAAAGCCCTGTCACGATACTTAGTATCCTACAGACTGCTAAAAGGTGACCTATGTCTGGCATACAAGGCATTCTTTGACTCAGTACTGATGGATTTAATGCACATCAGTAAGTCAAATGGCATAAGAAATACACAGTCTAGAGATCTAAACCTGTTCTGCAGCATCAACAGAATAATTATGAGGCATAGGTATGTCTCACAGAGGATACCTCTAATGTGGCACAGACTCCCCATCCACATAAAACAAAGTTTATCCCTGTCAATGTACAAGTGCAATGGATAGGAACAAAAAATTATAATATGTAATTATCAGCCATGCAATGGGTAAGGGCAATCTATAACCAAATGGAATAGGTTATTTTGAGTACAAAAATGGAAATTGGCTAGGCTTAAAATGTCCTGCAATGAACCTATGAACCAATAATGGCTGCTTAATGAAATAATTTAATTATTTGTAATATATGCACCAGAGTGTGTGTGTGTGTGTGTGTGTGTGTGTGTGTGTGTGTGTGTGTGTGTGTGTGTGTGTGTGTGTGTGTATGTGTGTACTTGTTTGTGCGTGTGTGCATGTGCATGTGTGTTTGTACTTTGGGTTGGAGAGATGCCGCTCCAGGGATTACTCAGGGCACCAAATGACCTTAGTATGGCTCTGTTGCAATCCTCATGATACCATCTACACAGCTGAAAATGCAGGTGCTGTAACTGACTATGAAGTGTTAATAGTTGCACAGCCACCACATGCTCATAGATCTTCCCATGTCACACTCATGTCATCTGGTGGAAGTTCTACAGATCTCCTTTTCATATCTCTAGATTTCCTCAGGTTCTGATGACATTTACTATTAGAAGAGCAGCTCTTGTTGGCTCTTCCACAATCCAAAGGACATGGTCCACCCTGAATGGAGGGCTCCACATCAAGCATATGGACCTGTATACAGTCCTCCTACTGCTCAAAGCATTGAAGGAGGAAGCTGCTTCTGGGGCCTCTCCTAATTGGGTCTCATAACCAGTCCATTGCATGGTAGGCAAGGCAGCACACTGTCATATGCCTTGCATAGACAGGTGCAACATGTCTGCCATAGTCCATAAAAACAGACATCACTCATTTAAAACTTCATATCTCAGGGAAACCTAATGTCCTTAAAGACTAGCTGAGATACTCCACCAGTCTTGTCTTGGAGCTGTAGATCCAGAAGCCATGCTTATACTAGATCTTCCAAAAACAGGGTCTTCCAGAGCAATTCTGTTTGTCTACCAGACATATATGATTTCCCCCCTCTTCTATTCAGAGCACCAGGACAAAGGGAATTAATGGGGATGCATTCTCTGTTTTTTTTTCACATGCCTTCCCCCAGTTCCCCTGATCCCATGCCTCATCACAAAGTTCAGAAAAGAAAGACTGAATTCATATCAGATCTTAGTGACTGAAAAGTGCATGATTCCAGGCTCTTGGCTCCATGAAGATGCTGAAGGCTGTTACAGTTCTATCCAAGGCTGGCCTCAGTGATTGAAATGATAGCTGGATCTGCTGCAGGGAGTGGTTCCTGATTTAGATCCTCTAATTCCATTGGATATAATACCTGAAGTTTTGGAGGTGATCAAATCTCTTAGGTAGTCTTTCATCAACAGAGGTACCAAATGGAAGAGGGTCTCCATTTGGGTGGACCAGTACTCTATACCACCCCAGTCAGGCAGCTTACAAGTCATCTTTATAGAATGTCTGCACTGTGGACATCTGCACAGTACCCACTTGATCCTTGACAAAGATATTCATTGAACATTTTAATTCTGACTGGAATTCTACAATTTAAGTTTCCTTTGGTACTTCATGACACAGACTTCTGAACCTTGGTCACTGGGCTATTCTCTGTCTCTTTTTATGCTGGTGGACTTAGTGGTTTGTAGGATGACATTGGTGATCAAGAAGAGGAGGATGAGTGTGAGGGCAGCACCAAGGATCAAATGCTGGAAATTGAAAAAGGGTAATTGTGAGGTGATGTTCAGGGAACAGTTAAGACAGGCACTGGGTGGCAGTGAAGAGTTACCGAATAGCTGGGTAACTACAGCAGAGCTAGTAAGAGAGATGGCTAGAAAGGTGCTTGGTGTGACATCTGAAAAGAGGAAGGAGGACAAGGAGACCTGGTGGTGGAATGAAGAAGTACAGGAGAGTATACAGAGAAAGAGGTTGGCGAAGAAGAAGTGGGATTGTCAAAGAGATGAAGAAAGTAGACAAGAGTATAAGGAGATGAGGTGCATGGCAAAGAGAGAGGTAGTGAAGGCTAAGGATAAGGCGTATGAAGAGTTGTATAAAAGGTTGGACACTATGGAGGCAGAAAAGGACCTGTACTGATTGGCTAGACAGAGGGACCGAGCTAGTAAAGATGTGCAGCAGGTAAGGGTGATAAAGGATAACGAGGGAAACTTACTCACAAGCAAGGAGAGTGTGTTGAGCAGATGGAAAGAGTACTTTGAGGGGTTGATGAATGAAGAGAATGAGAGGGAGAGAAGGTTGGATGATGTGCGGATAGTGAATCATGAAGTGCAGTGGATTAGCAAGGAGGAAGTAAGGATAGCTATGAAGAGGATGAAGAACGGAAAGGCTGTTGGTCCCGATGACATACCTGTGGAAGCATGGAGGTGTTTAGGTGAAATAGCAGTAGAATTTTTAACTAGATTGTTTAATGAAATCTTGGAAAGTGAGAGGATGCCTGAGGAATGGAGAAAAAGTGTTTTGGTACCAAATTTTAAGAATAAGGGTGATGTGCAGAGCTGTAGTAACTACAGAGAAATTAAACTGATCAGTCACCCCATGAAGTTATGGGAAAGAGTAGTGGAAGCTAGGTTAAGAAGGGAGGTGATGATTAGTGATCAGCAGCATGGTTTCATGCCAGGAAAGAGCACTACAGATGCGATGTTTGCTCTGAGAGTGTTAATGGAGAAGTACAGAGAAGGTCAGAAGGAGTTGCATTGTGTCTTTGTGGATTTAGAGAAAGCATATGACAGGGTGCCTAGAGAGGAGTTGGGGTATTGTATGAGGAAGTCGGGAGTGTCAGAGAAGTATGTAAGAGTGGTACAGGATATGTACGAGGGTAGTGTGACAGCGTTGAGGTCTGCGGTGGGAGTGACAGATGCGTTTAAGGTGGAGGTGGGATTACATCAAGGATCAGCTCTGAGCCCTTTCTTATTTGCAATGGTGATGGACAGGTTGACAGACGAGATCAGACAGGAGTCCCTGTGGACTATGATGTTTGCAGATGACATTGTGATCTGTAGTGAGAGTAGGGAACAGGTGGAGGAGACCCTGGAGAGGTGGAGATATGCTCTAGAGAGAAGAGGAATGAAGGTCAGCAGGACTAAGACAGAATATACATGTGTGAATGAGAGGGAGGATAGAGGAATGGTGAGGATGCAGGGAGTAGAGGTGGCAAAGGTGAATGAGTTTAAGTACTTGGGATCAACAGTTCAGAGTAATGGTGAGTGTGGAAGAGAGGTGAAGAAGGGAGTACAGGCAGGATGGAGTGGGTGGAGAAGAGTGTCAGGAGTGATTTGTGACAGACGAGTACCTGTAAGAGTGAAAGGGAAGGTCTACAAGAGGGTAGTGAGACCAGCTATGTTATATGGGTTGGAGACAGTGGCATTGACAAAAAGGCAGGAGTCAGAGCTTGACATGGCAGAGTTGACGATGTTAAGATTTGCACTGGGTGTGACGAGGATGGCAGGATTAGGAATAAGTATATTAAAGGGTCAGCCCAGGTTGGAAGGTTTGGAGAAAAAGCCAGAGAGGCAAGATTACGTTGGTTTGGACATGTGCTGAGGAGGGATGCAGTGTATATTGGGAAAAAGATGATAAGGATGAAGCTGCCAGGTAACAGGAAAAGAGGAAGGCCTAAAATAAGGTTTATGAATGTGGTGAGAGAGGACATGCAGAAATGGAAACAGTTGATCTGCTGTGGCGACCCCCAACGGGAGCAGCCAAAAGAAGAAGAAGAAGAGGACTTAATGCTAATGACTCAGAATATTCATAAGCTAATCAAGGAGGCGGTATTGTTAAATGTAACAGATAGGTGACTGCCATATCAGTTAACCTATGAAAACACTCTCCTTGATGGGTCCATATACTCATACTCCCTAGTTTATCACTAGCTTGCTGTGTGGCACTTTTCTGAATGTGGGAATATAATATTGTATCAATATATGTTTTGCCACAGTTGACAACACTGAGAAAACAGATTTTGATGAAACCAACTAAACTTTTGTAATAGTCTTTTATAGTTGCAAGCTTGCCTGCACCCATTATGAGGTTCTGTGACCCTAGAGCCCTGCAACTTTGTATAACAGAGTATTTAATTTTAATATAAAATATACTAACTTACATCTAACATTGCGCAACCGCAGACTTAATATATCTAAGCCATGTAAACACATATAACTGAGTTGCATTTCAATAATTTGTCAAAGACATTTTTCGACATGATGAGAGGCATGGTGAAAAGATGCCACAATCCAGTTGAATGTAATATTTCATTTTAAGCAGGCCAGGTTCATAGCCATCATCTGTGCACATACTATTATTACTCAAAGAACTATTAATAAGTTTTATCATGGCTTTTCTGTTGTGCCCTATTAGCTTCTACGTATTCTAAACCTGTTTCCTTCAGCAGTCAAAGTCAAACTGAAAGTTTGATAGTACCCACATTTGTTTTGCCCTAATCATCTGAAGTAGACCGTCTATCTACCCTGTTTCAGTTTTCAGGAAGCGTACCCTCTTCCTACAACTTGTTAAAAAGTGTTTGTAATGATACCAGGTCTCCAGTGAATACTCAAAGAATTTTAGAATGAATTCTATAAGACATGGCTTCCTTATGCACCTTTACATTTTGTTGTGCTTTCTGAATTCTTACATCTTACAAACGTCATCTAATACTAACCCCTTCCATGGGCCAGTTATACTTCCTAGGTCTGGTAAATGCTATTTTCTGTCATTGTGAAAACATTGACAGAATATTTCTAACTTTTGCTCCAGTGCACATTATGTCAAAAATAAAATACATAATGTTACTGGAGTGAGGGTGTCAATGGTGAACTCTGTTAAGAATTGCAGTAGAAAAACCTAGATCTCCATCCATTACAGGTTACAGTCCAGCTACCATTATGTGCAATTACAATTTATAATATTTGCTTCAGCATGTGCTACCTTATATTATACAAAATGTGTAATTTACAGAGACTAATCATAATACATAGCACTTTGAAGCTCTACTCTTGGGTATTATAAGTGACTCTCTTCAACAGCTTGCCTGTTTTAAGCATCCTTTTCAAATTAAGAAACTCTTCTTATAATTTTATTTTCTGAAGAACCTGCTTAAGCAGGAAATAGCAGTGCACCCTTTTGACAGATCCCTGCTGGATATTACTACATCATATCTCAATCTGGAGACATGCCCATTTACCATTATGCTTGTTTTTGCTCCCCAGGCACTTTCTTTCTCATTACTAATACGTTTAACTTAGATTATCATAGATAAGTGGATTATTTAAAATATTTTCATGAAGCCTAAATGTATAATAGCTATTACGTCTAACTTATGTGTTCATTTCATCTCATCAAACTGAAATAACAAATGATTATTTTTTCTTTTAAAAAGGGATGATGCACGTTCTTGATTAAGTAAGAGCACTTGCTCTATCATAAATGTTTTAATAACTGAAAATGTCTCAGCTGGCACTGAATTCAAATTAATGAATGTGCAAATCTACTTAAATAAGCAAATTCTCCTATTTTTTATGATTTGCTTTTGCATTTGTGTATCTGTTTTTTAATTCATATTTATTAATGCAATCTATGTCAGAAAAAGGACTTCTTCCTCTAGTGCATTCGTGCATCCACTCATTTGTTCATTCCAGTGTTTTTGCCTTCTTTCTTCTCTTGCTCTGTTTTAATCTGAAATCGCGTAGGCAGAAAACAAAACTTATTCTCTGCACTGTTGTTTTCTCATGTAGATATGTAGCTTTGTTTTCTTGTTGCGTACTCTGATTTAATCACCAACAATCTGTGGTTTGCTGTCTAGAAATCATAAATGGGTTGCAGCTTGAAAAATAACATGGGTGTTGGCCGTGTGCAGGCTATGGACAATCCAAAGAAGCTGGTTTTGTGAAACTTGATGACTCAAATTGTACAATAAGCAACACATGCAAATGACTGCAAAATAATATATACTCTGCACATTCAGGAGTTGGACAGCGAAGCAATAAGAGATATATAAAATAGTGACACTGGGCACTGACAGTTATCCGTTCTGAACACTGTGATTTACAGAGTACATAATGGGAGTCTTGTTTACTGCGGCAGTAGCAGCAGTTCTGCAGCTTGCATTTGTAGTCACAGTACAAGCAAATGCTGACAATGTTGCATATCACAGCTGTGTGCACCAGCAATGACAATACTTGTAGCGATTCACACATAACACCTAACAGCATGTACACAATTGCTTCAGAGTCGAAAAGGATACTCCACAGGACTTACTCAAACTATGTCAACCAAAAGTGTAGTCAAGACGCATGCATGATGTGCCCATCCATCTGGGTGCAAACATATGTCCAGCATTGATCGTCCTAGCTATGGGGAACCTTCCAGCAATCTATAAGTGACATGTTAGGTATATCTCAGGCCTGTACCTTATGAATATGTAATCAGTTCCTCAACATAATGCTACAACATGTGGAGGAGCTTATCTGGTTCCCAAGAGTACCAAGGACACCAGAGGAGAGAACCAGCATTGTAGGTAAATTCATCAAGACTGCACATTTCTCTGAGGTCCTGGGCACCATATATTGCACTCATGTTGCTTTTAAAGCTCTAGCTTGTCCAGGTAGAAAGAGATACATATATAGGAAGAGCTACCACTCTGTGAAATGCCACATGTTCTATAATGCCCAGGGCATCATTTATAATGTGTCCATATACCACATGAGCAATTCACATGTTTCAAGCTTTTGGCACACTTCCATTATATGCCAAGAGTTCCTGTGAAGGGACTTGGATTTCCTGGTTGTTACATACACATAGAATGGCCCATACATACAGGTGGAATGCATGCTGGGAGTATGCCACATGTAAGGTTATGTCTTGTGTGTTGCAGGTAATGTTGGATATGTCCTTGAGCCATTGATTTTGACCCCCATTTACAACCCACAGACAGTAGTAGAACTGTCTTAACAATATAGCCCATGATGAAACAAGAAATACCAGCGAACGTGTCCTAGGACCTCTGAAAGGTAGATTTCTCTGTTTAGACACTTCTAATGGGGCACTGCATTATAGTCCAGTAATAAGCAGCAAAACGTTTGTAGCATGTGCCAGGTAGCTACCTTGGCCCTAGTCAAACAGGTGGTGCAGCCAGAGAGCACCATGCCAAGGCATGCTATAACTGATAAAGCAGTAATAGCAGATTATGAAAGAAATACAGAAGAAGGCAAAGGAGGATATAACTAACTCAGAATACAAGTCACCCCACTGGAATCACAACACCAATAGGCTATATAACAAAAGGAAGAAAATTATGGCAACAAATTATGAGGTGTAGCACTCAGCATGATAAAAACATTCTCATCAAACTAAATAAACAACTCAGATGACAAATTAAATCTATCACTGAAAGAGTTAACAAGGATACTATACATGGCCTAGTCAAACTATGTCAACCAAAAGTGGAGTCAAGAGGTATGCATTGTATGCTCATCCTTCTTTAGAGTGAGGTAAAGTTGGCCTCCCAGGCCAAGGACAGCCACAAGGCATTCTTTAGCTATACACAATTGCATGTAGAGCTCATTGTTAATGGAGCTACCTATAATGACTCCAACTTTACCCCTCTCTCCCCCTCAACCTCCCCTCAGGCAATATCATCAAATTTAACTCCCCTACTATCACTAAGGAACAGGTTCTCGATGCTCTCTAAGGCCAAGCACACTGCATTGATAGGCCCAGGCAGTATCCCAGGATGCCTTCTAAACAGCATGAAACATGACCTATCAGGATGTCTGGAATAGTTATTTAACTGTAACCTCCAAACAAGCTGCATGCCTCCCAAACAGAGAATAGCAACAGTCATCCATCTGCACAAAGGTGGGCTATCTACAGACTCTGGAAACTAAAGACCCATAAGTCTCACTAGTTTCATATGCAAAGCCATGGAAAGGAATATCATGGAAATGGTCAATAATGACATAGGAAATCTCCAGACAATGGGCCCAACCCAATCTGGTTTAATTAAAGGCAAGTCATGCTTAGTCAACCTGGTTGATTTATTTGAGAAGGTCATCAAAGCAATGGATGAGGGCAAAATGATTCACACTGCCTACCTTGACCTAGCCAAGGCATTTGACACAATACCCCACTCGAGCATCACTGACAAACTCAAGAGGTTAGGTATAAATCCTTATGTCACTTGGTGGATAGCCAGCTGGCTCACAGATAGGACCCAGGAAGTTAGAATTGGGGACTTCACCCTGTACATAGATGGCAGTCACAAGGAGTCCCACAGGGATCGATCCTGGCACCACTGCTTTTTGGCAATTACTTCTCTGAAGTCACAGATAATTTCAAGGTTCTCTGGCTGACCATATTTGGAGACAATTGCAAATTAGGTGCAGTTATAGAGTCCCCCACTGGCACTAATGTTCTCCAGGAAGCGCTGACACAGACAAATAACTTGTGTTAGAGCCATGGACTAAAACTAAATGCCAAAAAAATGCATAATAGAATCCTTTGGGAAGTCATCCATCTCTGGTAACTATCATAATGACAACACACCCCTAAGATCTGACCCAATAGTCAGGGACTTGGGGACATACTTAGACAGTAATCTAGCCTGTGACCATCACGTCCACAGTAGTGAGGAAATCATTCTAGGTTGTGTAACTATAAACAAAGATAGGCATCCAGGTACAAGGAGGTCATTATTCCACTATAGTCAGCATTCACCAGACATATCATTGAATACAGTGCCCACTTTGGTATGTGCATAACCAGGCACATCCAACAACTGTAGCTTCCACTGAGGAGCCTCACTGAAAGAATACAAGGTGTAAGTAACATGTCCTGTACAGACTGACATATGCCAGGCATTGATCTCCCCTCAGCAGCATGTAGGAGACAGAATTAAGGCTTTAAGGTCCTATTTATATCATAGGCATTGCCAGATCCCACCTTGATGGAGAGTTTGCATATCCACAAAACAACAGCATCTGCATTACCTATTCTAAAGACTTAATCCTTGCCTGTGATATAAATAGGACCTGATGGAGAAACAGGTATGTATCGCAGAGACTATCTCTTCTCTGGAACAGGATCTCCATCCATGTAAAGCAGAGTTCTTCCCTAACCCAATTCAAGCATGTAACTTGGACATTTGCATGGTAAACAGGAAGTTCATCTCTGATTTGACACAAAAGTCATTAATGGATGCTTGCAGCCTGTAAATAGTTCATCTCCCAGGCCCCAGCTTGTAAATGTTTCATCTCCCAAGACCCATCAAGGGTACCAGAACTTGTCAGAGATTTGGGATGCATTGCCAGGCTTTAAAAGGCCTTAGTGGTCATTAACTTAGTGCACACCTATGAACCTAGGAACCTATAGGAACAGAAACACAGCCAAGGGAGATATGTGTGCAATATTATACAGCACTGGCCAAGGGGAAGCATCAGGTCCAGCTCTATGGGCCATGACATAGACAACACAGAATAGTATGATGCATGCTGTAGCACTCATATTCTACAGGGCAGTGTATTGTCTGGACAAACTGTGTATCAGACAACAACAAACACACACTGGACAGGGAGGTGAGCAGGGCAAAGCAATCATCACTTGCACAAGCTGAGGGGATGCAGTAACAGATGTTTTGAGAGATTCTTAGCCACAGCTGACCATTAGTTTGCTTGGTAATCACCTCTATATCTCCTTTTCTATATCCTGTGCCATATCTTGCACCCTGTATGGAGTGACCAGCAGAATGGGAAGAAAACTGGAGACCTATAGGATGGGTGCGAATAGAAGTTGGTTATCTGCAGAGTCATATTACAATACACAACAGGGCTTTTCATGTTAAGCCCCATCTCCCCTGCAGTCAGATGATGTCACACACACGCATACACAAACACACACACACACACACACACACACACACACACACACACACACACACACACACATGCACACAAACACTTAAGCTGGGTGTCCTATGATGAGTGGCTCAAGAATGTGCCTGACTTAGACCCAGACCAGTCATGTATGTTCTGCTCACCCACGTGTCCTAGTGAGCAATATATCTGAGCCCCTGCCTCCATACTCCACCCTCCAGGATAGTCATAACCATCCCCCCTCACCTACACTATTAAGTGCCCAAGTCACTAGATGAACATGGGCCACTTGGGTCATAGTCAGGGCTTCTTCTGTTTATGCCACCAGTGCAAGGCAGGAGACATAAAAAAATTACTACATACTACAGTGTGCTTTTCTGTTGTGAGAGGTAAATGTGGTAGCCTCATGCCCTGAGAGATTGTTTAGTAGATGTTGAGCATCACATCCTACAGTGACCACTAACTGACCATTATCAGCATTAGTTGTGCCAACTAACAGTGCCAGGGTTGAATCCATCTCACAGTAGGGGTGGGGTTGGGCTAAGGGGCCTTGATGGACTATTCACAACAGATGTCCCCTGGTTAAAGCCTGATGCATGTCTTCACCCATAATCAGAGTGCTGGGCAAGCATACCTCTCAAATGTCCATATTTTTGTAGAATGTCCAGATGTTTGCCTCATATTTTTGGTCTGTCTCTCAATTTTATTTTCTAGAAAATCAGTGATGACTGAATTCATTAAATAATGACTACATTTGAGTTTCAGACTTCATATTACTCAGAAAATGCATGGAAACATAAATACTTTTATTCTAACAGCATTCTAAGTTTATAAGAGCAATAATTAAAATCTGTTACTATTTTTGGGTGTTTGTCCCCACATTATTTTTGGCTTTGTCCAGATTTCTTGCACTAAGAAGTTGAGAGCTATACAGACTATGTCCCAGCATGTGTCATCAATAGTGTGCTTGTAAAGTCTGTGTCCTTAACTGTGGAGCACCCCATGCATATCCGCCTTGTGTCTGGACCCTCCCACAAACACAAACCCGATGTCCAACAGAGGCAGACTGGATGACAGTCATAATGTGTTGCATGATTGTACCTATGGATGCAACTTTTGTCCCTAGTGACCTCAGTAGCAGTATTTCTCACTGCGGCAATACCCCACGTTGCTGTGTAGTTGGCACATATACTCACACATGCCATGCAGCACACTTACCAGCTCCACATTGCTGTATATAGCAGCTCGTTGATTTTAAGATCTGCATGCATACCAGCAAGAAGTCATGTTGGTGTCAGACTCTACTGTTTCTCTCACCTATGCCAAGTGCGCCATGTCAGAGATGATGCATATATCAGATGCTGCATCTCATGGGCACACATGAGGTATCCTTGAAGGACTCTCACCTACAGCTGGTATGCCTAGTTTGTATGTTACCAAAACTGTTAGATATATATATATATATATATATATATATATATATATATATATATATATATATAGTTTTATATAGAATATAGTTCTTAGTTGTTAGAATATATGTAGCAAAATATATACATTTTGATGCATGTACATTTCTGTTTGTTAGCATATATACATTAAAGGGTTAAACTTTTTTTTAGCTAAAAAATAAGTAGAAAAATAAAAGGCATCCTACTGTGTGTGATACAGATGTTTTGTCACTAGGAGAAATGCTGATAAGGATGACTCCTTAATTCCTGAAAACCAGGTGCAAGGATGAGTGGAGATAAAAACAACTCCCTACCAGCCGGAGACAGGAACAACTCCCTGAGTTTAAGATTGTCACATAATTCACCTTGAAACAGAACACAAATTAGCTTATCAACAGACTGCATTACATCAAGCAAATTCCAATAGTATTAACATCAAAAGACTGCTTTCATAAATGGGATCTGAATGGCACAAAAAAAGTGTATAAAAGGACAGTAAAACTGAATGGTGTTAGATATGATTTTTGTTAGATCTGGTACATGTAGGAACACATTTGTTCTGAGGTAAATTGAGAATGGAAAGTTATCATCCATATTGGTCATAAAGGAAACCTTGCACATGTAAACTATAAAAGTATAGTATGTGTCAACGGTTACATAGATACGTTATTTTATTAGTTACTGCACATAAGTTAATGACTGTATTGTAAAGTATAACAGCTTGCAAGTCTCAGTGTCAGTAAACAGACATTTGTTCCAGCATTTCTTAATTTTTTTTTCAGTGGCAAGCCTAGCCTGTATCCAAATACAGGGGGAATGGTGTCTTGTATAGAGTCACTCTAGTAAAGACACAGTAACTAAAATTTATGACTGAATCCTGAACAGGAGCACTCCAGTTTTATACAGCTTCCAGCTGTACAGTTCCCAGACATCTGGATCTGGAGTGAGACTGCCGTGCAGTACAGTCACAGTACCATATGTTCTCCAAGTCAATGAGTTTCAAGGTTTCAAATCTGCAACTGCCAGTTTTATTTCACCAGCTTCTCAAGTAACTACAGAAATTTTCCAACCATCTACAGCAAGCAGACTGGACACCTGTGTCTCTGTGGACTGGTAAGAAATCTTTCTGTATTACATGCAGTATGGATGCCATTAGGGGCTATAGTAGATCAGAACGACCAGATAACATTTGGGACAGACTTCAAATTTGGTGAACAGCATATTAGCAAATGTAAAACCTTATTAGGGCAAGTTGATAGTCAAGCATTATGCTAATGTGTGGTATGACAGTATATGTTTATTGAGTGAATCATATGAAACTGTTTTCTGTATGCAATGCCATAAAAATACAGTGCAGACCATTGTTAAAAAGTTAAATTGTGAAGAAACATCTTCTGATGGTAGAGAACTAGAAGGGCGTAATACACTAACATTATATCCAGATGTTAAACAGTTATGTCCTGTCACTACATGTGAAATGTTACTATCAGAGTTAAAACAGCAGTCAAATCAATTACTCACAGAATCTTCTGTAGATGTGGTTACACCCTTTAGACAGTATGTAGAAAAGTGGAATAAAGCCACTGCACAGCACAAAACAGATAAGGACAAGGACGAGGTTCATGGTGAACTGACAAAACAATTTAATAAACTATTAAGAGACAGAGTGAGTTCAGAGAGTTCAAAAATAACATACAAAAACTTTGTCAAAAGTTCATAAGAGCTTTAGAGTCAGCAGAACAGGTTACTGAAAAATATCAGACAGTCTGTGCAAAATTACAGGAAGAAATTGAAACTTTTAAACAGCAGTTACAAGACAAGGAAAAATCTGGTAAGTAAAGAGTTAAAGAAAGTAATTCTAGACCTTAAACAGCAGTTAGCTAAGCTGACAGAAAATAATTTACAGCACAAAGCATATTTTACAAGATGCTTACATTTAAAAATGGATAGCATACACAGCACAATCTGACGTATGGACAGATGTCTTACTTAAAGGCTTTTAGATTTTTATTCCCAAATGTTTTAAAACTGCCATCCAGTTAACTCAAAATGCTTATAAATTAGACAGTAAAGTAGGGCATATAACTGCAGTTCTCATGGCATATGCACAGGGACAGACTCTCATAGATAAGCTGGTAGATAATTTCAAAATCACCATTTCAAATAAATTAATAAAGCAAGCTGACCATTTTAAATTGGTGTTCCAGATAGTGTGTCAAGAGGTAAACAAAAGAAATACAGAACAGTTCTAGTGCATAGAAATCAAATGAAAGTAGTTAAAAACAGTAAAAAATAGTTGCAAGAGTGATATGCCACCATTTTCTTTTCACCTAAAGTACACCTGTTTAAAATGCAGAAGAGCAAAAGGCAGACAACACCAAATGTAAATAATGTAAATATATGTTTTTAAGCATGTGCTAACTAGACCAATATCTCCTTTGTATTTTACATTTTTTTTAATTATATAATAGCACCAGAAATAGCAGAGATTCCAGCAGAAATGTATACAGAAGTAATACAAGAAAAACTCAAGGTAATTTCTCTTGTCCAAGAGGACAAAAATGTCACATTAAAAACCTTTCCTTATACCAGAGTGTCATTGTCTAAAAAATAGCCAGAGGTCAAGCATATGTTCAACTCTCACAGCATGAAGCAAATGTATCTTTACAAAACAATATTGCAATAAAATGCTGCATACTACAAGGGGAAAGGACACTCTTTCAATTTTACACTAATTGTATAAACAGTACTGCAGAAATGTCTGAAATAAAACTACGGGAGCAAAAAATATTAGCTTGCATCAATGATTCAGTAATTATTGGAAGACAGCTTTGCCTTTTTGTTATCAGAACATTTAATAATAATCCCACAGCCAAGTTTGATCAAGTAATCAGGGTACCAGCAACATATGGTAGTGGGAGAAAACTACCAAAAAACAGTAGTACACTTTAATATCTCATTCCCTCCTGACATTACTGGCTATAAAAGGTGAACAGCCTGGTATGATACCCTTTTAGGGGGTATCAGAACTGGTTTAGGTGCATCCAATTCAATTGATATAGAAATACTGGCAAACAGATTAAAACTGACAAGGCCAGGTTCATAGGTTCACACTAGACTAACTGCCCTTGTGGGCCATTTTAAGTCTAGCCAATTACCTCAAATGAGAATCAAACCCTGCACCTTGTATCTATAAGGTAAACACCTTAACCATTAAGCCAAGGATATTTCACAATAATACATTTACAGACACAATATTTACCTACTACATGAACATCACAAAAGAGATGTATGAACTTTCAAAATGATTATTTACAAAAGTTTAATAACTCTTTAATTAGCAGATTAGGGTTTTTTGTTAATGTTACTAAATTTGTAGATTGGACTAAATGTACTTTGCAGTCTCTGTATGTACAAATTAATGTCCAACAATGAATATGTGTGGAGGATCATGTTTAAAAGATGGATCCCAAGTACCAACTGGATTGAAATACATGGACAACAAACAGTCTGCATAGATACATACTGTACAGGAAAAATTACACATTATAATGTAACAAGTTCAAAAGTAATGTGTCAAGTTGTGGTTTTACCACTGGTTTTTGGACCACCATTTTATCAGTATCAGTATTGGTTAGCCCAGATAGAGGGAAATTATATGTATTTACAAAATAAAACTCACAAAACTGAGCATTGTACTCATACAGCTAATGGACTAGTGTGTGGTCAGCACTCACCAGTATATGAACCATATTTTTTACAACATTCCGTAAATTTATGTAAATAGACAATTTTACCTTCTAGTTTTGAAATGTTCTCAGAAATAGCCCCACAGTTTGTATGTATTATAACAAATCAAAGTTTACCATTTACTGAACAATGTCCCTTTGTAGGTTGTCTTAATAACATCACTCATTTAACCTGGCATAATAATACATATGTTTATTCCAGAAAGCAAGGCTGCAATACCTTTACAATAGAATCCATGGACATTGTCAATTATTAATTAATTAATTGATTGATTTTCATAAGAATCTTTACATAAAGTCATAAATGAACACAAACAGTTAATTCAGCAATTGCAAAAGGTTAATAGAACAACCCTAAGTCATGAATTAAATTCTGTAATCGTAAAAAAATAAATTAATCAAGTTAGCAGAAAAAACTGAAGCAGACACAATTCATAATTTGTGGGACATTTTCACAGGATGGAATGCAAAAGTAAAAATGTGTTATATTGGATTATACACCCAATTCTAGTAACAATGTTTGTTATCATTGTGTTGCTATGTAAAATTGTGTTTTGACTTGCTGTATCAAATGAAAACTAAAGGTTTTGTTTCCTAATGTGTTCTCTGTAAACCATGATGAAAATTATGATCTGACCAAAGAATGCATATCAATGTAAACTGTTTTGTGTGTTTTAAAACAAAAGGGAGAACTGTTTATATTTATTCCTTTTTAAAACAAGTGGGGTTCAAGAGTGTGAACTAGTTCACCCAAGCTAGTCAATGGTCATGGTCAAATGGCCAATTAAATACCTGATAGAACATTTTGCAACAGGTAACATCTTATTTTATAGAAGATACATAGATGATTTTTTATTGAATCTATATAGATTTTTTGGTATTTCTTTTTTTTTTTTTTTGTTTTGACAGGAAAAGCTTTTTCAGATTTTTGCTTGGTGTTTTTGCTTAATATTTTAATTATTTAATTTTTTCTATTCTATTAGTGGATTAAGTGTTTCTCTATTGCATCTTTCAAAAGCAGTTTACAAAAAAGAATCAATATTATCATCAGGTTATATCCCACCCTATCACAGATCACATGAAAGTGTGTAGTCAAGATTAATTTATTATCATGAAAGAGGAGTATTCAAAGGTCTTTCAATTTCAAAAAAGAAGTTCTTGATTTAAACACACTTTTTTGTTTTTGTTCAGAGATACAAATTGTTATGACTATAGTATTATTAATATTATTAATAACAAAAGAACAAAAATTTATAAATTTACAGGTAACAGTACGACCTGCCACCTCAAACCAGAGTTCAGTTATGGAAAGTATCATTAGTCATATTCATTTTAATCATTTTATCAAATGCAAATGGACATTAATGGAACTATTGGAAATTAACATTGAACAATACAAATTAAGTATGATTTAAGGTAATTGGTATTTGTTTTATGTGTCCATTGTTGAATATATAAGTCACTAATATCAAAATGAGAATATAGATGAGATAAAAGGAGATTAAAAAATATCATTGGACAAACCATTTTACAGTGGTCCTTGTCCTTGCTTGTAAACATATGTTATTTATTTGTGGCATGTCTAGCATTTATTTGAAACAAAACAAACAAAATCAGGTGTAAAAGCAACAATTTTGTTTAAAAAAGTATAAATATAATATGTTAATGGCACAATGTAACATGTGCACATTTTTTACATTTGAAAAATACAAGGGAAGTTAAATATACAAATTAAAAAGACACAATCTAGATATTAGAAAGAAGGACACATCAAATGCTTAGCTGAACCTTCAGCAACATGTCCTTTTCCTTCAAAAACTTCCTTTTTTTCCGTTTTTGAAGAGTAGATGATACTTTGGTTTTACTTTTGTACATTTGGAATGGAGGGGGAGGCCATTTGGCAGAGAGGGTTAAATGCAGATGAGCCCCACCTTAATGATGAATAACGTAAAATAGTATTTTCTATTGAGATCTAGATTTTTAAATTTAATGAATTTTTGTTTATATATATTTATATATGTATATTTGTTTTTTATATTGTTTCAAAAAATAGTTATTAATATTTATTATATCTCTAGTTAAAGATTAAGACAGCTTTATATTAATTTATTTGAAACAATGGAGATTTAAATTTCAAATGGTTCTTGTATACATGTGACTTATGTGACACACATTATATATATATTAAATGTGAAAGCTGTTCTGATTTTTGTGTGTTTGTTTTAAAAAAAAGAGAAAAAAACACAGGTGGCTATTGATCTTTTTAGTGCTCTTGGGTGGTGGGTTGTGTGAGTTTTTTTGTTTTTTGTTGTTTGTTCATATATATATATATATATATATATATATATATATATATATATATATATATAGATAGATATATATATATAAAAACACCATAATGCATGTACACTTCTGCTTGTTTGAATATATGTAGTAAAACATATACATTTAGATGCATGTACATTTCTGTTTGTTAGCATATATACATGAAAGGGTTAAGTTTATCTTAGCTAAAAAATAAGTAGAAAAATAAATGGCATCCTACTGTGTGTGATACAGATGTTTTGTAACTGGTATAACTTCAAGGAGAAATGCTGATTAGGATGACTCCTTAATTCCTGAGAGCTAGGTGCAAGGGTGAGTGGAGACAAAAACAACTCCCTACCAGCCAGAGACAGGAACAATTCCCTGTGTTTAAGACTGACATAATTCACCTTGAAACAGAACACAAATTAGCTTATCAACAGACTGCATTACATCAAGCAAATTCCAATCGTATTAACATCAAAAGACTGCTTTCATAAACAGGATCTGAATGGCACAAAAAAGTGTATAAAAAGGACAGTAAAACTGAATGGTGCTAGATATGATTTTTGTTAGATCTGGTACATGTAGGAGCACGTTTGTTCTGAGGTAAATTGAGAATGGAAAGTTATCATCTATACTGGTCATGAAGTAAAACCTTGTACATTAAAGCTGTAAACTGTAACAGTATAGTGTGTGCCGTCTGTTACATAGATAAGTTATTTTATTAGTAACTGCGCATAAGTTAATAAAGTACAGTGCTCTAAAGTACAACATTGCATCAAAATGTTTTCAAAAACTTCATACATAAAGATGTGAATGATTAATGTCATACTAAATGATAATGGAGGACTTGTCTATGTAACATTCTAGCATAGCATTTGTTCTTTTATGTTCTTTTTTCTTTTATATATTTGTCTTCATGTATAACTTGAGTATTATAGGTAGTACAGATTTTCAACATGTTTAAGCATGTATTGATGTTCCAGTATTCATTGTTCTGAATGGCAACATTTTTCCTTTATTCTGGAGCTTTTCTCCCTAGGCAAACTTGCCTCTTCATTTCGTAACTTGTATCTTGCATCTAAAGCTTCGTTCTAGCATCCACCATATTCAGAAATCTTCTTAAACCATCCAGAGTAATATCAGTACTAAAAGTACACTTTTTGATATGTTAGTCTACTTTCCCCATATAAAAACATCTTGCATCACTGGTCCCCAAACAATTCCAAACATACCGCACTGTCAGCAGACTTCCCTACTGAGGATATGCAGCTTTAGGAAAAACGTCATTCTAACCACTGTTTTGCTTTCAGTTGCAATCTTCCATTTATAAATATGGACCTCAAAGACTTATCATGATCCTTATATTTTACCTGACCAAGCCCTTTGATTTTGCTTTCTGTTATCTTCTTATATCCATAGTAACCCTCTTTGTGGTGTCCATTCCACATCTTTCCACCTTGTTCCAAAATTGTCTCACTAGTCAGCTCTACATGGCTACAATATATATTTCCTTTCTTCCTACTAGCTAATCTTCAAAAATCTATTTCAGAAGACAGATCTTAGCTACTTTATATTTCCCCTTCTCCAGTGACAAGGTATTTTACCTGATTCCCTATTTATATGCCGGTGGCATTTTTCTTCTTTATCCAAGTAAATGCCTTCATGAAATTATATTCTTAACATAGTAGCTGTTCAAATTAAACATATTCAAATAAAGTTAAACAAAACTAAATCTATTTTGTTTCTGATAGGAATATCTTGAGTAAAGCATAACCAGACTTAACCTGATACATCTGCTAACAGTACTCCTGGAGAAATGGCTGCATCCTTGACATGCCTAAGCATTTTGCTTGATCCTCATTTGATTTTTTTCAGACCCTAAATAATCTCTCCCATGAAACTTTGCAAACAAAACTCAGTGATCAACATGCATAACCTGAGTCACATTTCTCTTTAATGTGTGACTTGGCAATGGAATCTGCATATAACAGACTGATATAAACTTTTCTCTTATCATTATCGATAAGATTATTAATATCATTAATATTATTATTATTATTGTTGATCATTTTCATTTAACTTTTATAAGTGTTTCAAAACAGGACAGCTATGCTTTGACTTCTTTCTCCATAATCAGTGAGACACTTTCTGGGCTCATCTGTTTACTAAAGTAATTCCAAGTCTACTATTACAGCTGTCTCACCAGAACCATTTCTACTATGGAAAAGAAAGATCCTCACAGGTTTCAGAAAATACATGTGTGGCCTCATCTTATAAATTACACATCTATAAATGTATGCTGCACAGGTATAAATCTACATAGATAATAGATGTATGAAAATAGCATACATCATTCTCAAAGAGAGCCTAGATTAACCTCTCCTCTTTCAAAGCAAATCTTAGGAGACACCTTCTTAAAGATATAATTGGCCACTGCTTTTTCCAGTCCTATGCAAACCTATGATTTTACCATTCTGTCAACAGGTTTGTCTTGACAACTTTTCCTCTCACAATTACAGCTCCAGCAGTAGACAAAAGCTGTTACTAAAATCTCTTTTCTTGTATGTTCTCAACAATTATATAGTGTTTTAAGTTAGCATGTCTACTACCAAATTAACATAAATACACCACTGTTTTCTTATAGGTTATACATACTCTTACAACGTGCTTTGTAGACACTTATAGTACCAAATGATTTATATATATATATATATATATATATATATTTATATATATATATATATATATATATATATATATATATATATATATATATATATATATATAGATAGATAGATATAGTGGCAATTGTTGAAGTGATAAAACATCAATGTCACTAATGTCAGCAAGTTGTCATCAACACCCCCTGCCAATTATTTATTTATAATCTGAGATCACACAATGCCTGGGCAAAAAGTATATTCTCCAACCACATGGATTACAAAATCTCACACAACTCTCGAACATCTTGTTGACTAAGGTGTATTGACAAAACAAAGGTAAATTGGAACTCAAACCAACTAACAGCACTGGACCCATATGTTCATTAAACATTATTTTTATTTTATTTAATAGGTGGGTGGACTCGACATCTGGAGTTCTTTTTCAATACTGGGAAGTATGGAAAATATTATTATATATTGTCACTCTTATAAGAAGGAAAAAGCTAACCTCACTAGAACTGTTTTTAGAGCTTTAACCAAAGCTTTTGCCTAGTTAACCACTCCCCACTCCTCAAGTTGCCTTATAAACATTGTTTACAGACAATGCAGAGTAAAAATACTGCACATCTATCCAAAATCTATCCAAAATACATACCTCAATAATCAAAAAAATTCTGGGGGATCTATCAACCAACTCTTAAAACCTGGCCACATATCCACCCCAAACCCTAACCTTTCAACTTCTCCAGACAGCATTACCACTCAATTTAATAACCACTATATTAATTCTATACTATCAATTGTAAAGCACAGTAATACTTCTCAGCTATCACTACCCCCAAATTTTAAAGCAAAAAAACCTTCCTTCTTCTCAGCTTTCAATCCACTCACCACTTAAAAAAAAAAACTAAAAAAAAAAAATGCTCTTCCCCTGATCCTGACCAACTTCCTAATGAATACCTTAAACTTGCTGCAGGTGCTGTTTCATACCCCATATCTGTTCCCATAAATCAATCCATAGGTTCATAGATTAGTACTAAGCTAACTGCCCTTGCGAGCCATTTTAAGCCTAGCCAATTATCCCTTGTGAGACTTGAACCCCGCACCTTGTGTTTGTAAGGCAAACACCTTAACCATTAAGCCACCCTCCCAACCCCATCATTGAGCAATATGTTCCATCTATTTAGAAAGCATCCTACATCATCCCTCTTCATAAAGGTAGTCCCTCTCTGGACTTAATCAATTACAGGCCCATTGTCTTCCTCTCCTCTCTAGCCAAGATCCTGGAAAAATGTATTCATTCTCTACTCCTTAATCACCTCCTGAATAACAACTTCATAGCCTCCACCCAGCATGGCTTTCATCCAAAACACAGCACTACAACTGCCCTTGTTAGTTTCATGAACACAGTGAATCAGCATAGAAATGATGGCTTGCTTACCTCCATCATATTTCTGGACCTATCTACAGCCTTTGATATGGTCTCCCACAATAAATGTATTAATGAACTAGCCACCCTCAACCTCTCTCACTCAACCCTCTCATGGTTCATCGCTACTTGTCCAACCACCAACATGCTGTGACGTGGGAAAATGAACTATCTTCCTTCCTTCCCATCTCTGTCGGAGTACCTCAGGGCTCTATTCTTGGTCACTTTCTGTTTACCATATTTACAAATAATCTAAACAGTGCCACTCATCATGCAACCATAGTCCAATATGCAGATGACTCCTCCCTCATTAGCTCTGCCCCATCCCTACCTAATCTTCTCACCAAAACCCAACAATCCTTCCTTGACATTGAAAAAATATCTCAGCAATTCATAACTCATCCCCAGCCCTTCTTAAACTAAACTAATGCTTTTCCCCAATGGTAAAAAATACTTAGATTCAACACCCTTTACTATTTTGTCTTCAAATAACACCCACATCAAGCCAGTTGAATATACAAAACTCTTAGGAGTCACCACTGACAAAGATCTCAAATTTGACAAACATTTAGCCCTTGTCATCAAGAAAGTACATATCAAATTAGGCTTGCTCTACAGAATTAAGCCCTACCTAACCACCCATACTAGGCTTGCCATCAGTAGGCCTTATCTGCTTTCTGCTCTCCTTTATGCCTCACCCATTTTTACAAACTTAGGAAAATGTGACTTAATCAAACTAGAATCCTGTTACCATAAAGTGTCCAAATGTGCCGGCAACCAACCTACTAAAACCCACCATTCCACTGTACTCCACCAACTCAGTGGGTTGGAACTGCCGAACTTACTAAACTACAACCAATTAGTACAAACACACTCAGCCGTATTCCACCCAGAGGACTGTCAATCTATCAGCAAACTAGTTCAATCTTATACTAGCAGTAGAACTTTATGGTCTTTCAGCAAATTACTTCTGAAGGTCAGCAAGTCTAACAATAGTTATAGTGATTCCCTTTACTCACATATAGTTACAAAAATCTGGAATAACATACCTCAACACATTCTCAACACTAACAACACCCCTAAATTCAAACAACTACTAAGAGAACATCTAACTAACAAATGGCTCTGTTCCTGCACAAAACCTGACTAAATCCCCATAACGTCCCACTCCCATAACACTTTCTTTACATACCCTCCTTTCTTTCCACTCATACCTTCACTTGTGTACTTATACCCACTCTCTCTTCCTTTCTTCTTCCCTTAGCCTATTTCCCCTTTCCCTAAAGTTTCCACAGTTAACTACACTGATTGCTATACCTACCTCTTACTTCTTTTCAACTTACTTATGTACTGCATGAATCTTTGTGACAAAAATGTATGTAACCCATATTCTGACAAACTTTTTGATTTGTACTATGTTTGTATTGTTTGAGGCACTGTAATTTGTTGTATTGGTGGAGCTTTTCTCCCCCAGCCTCCACTGAAAACAGGCCAAATTTATCTCAGTCAGACACTCACGGTAAACGAATGTAAATAAAAATAAATAAGTAAATTCATCACAGAAAATGGAGTGAGTTTTTGGGAAAATTCACACTTTGTTAAGTTTTATGAAATATAAACTTCGGACTCGACACGTCTGCTGTATGTCTGCTGTTAACTACGGCCTCTTAGTTGTGGTGGATTTTATCTTTTCATATTTACTTTGTTAAGTTTGATAGAACCTGCCATGCACCTTTATCAGACAGAGCCAACTGTGCCCATAAGAAAGAGCTGTGGAACACATTGTAACACACTGATTAACTTAAACATGTCATCAGACTAGATCTATTGCAACCTAATTTTGTAAAAATTAGATCCTGTCTAATGAACCCGGTAAACTTACTTAAAAAGGTAACACAAGCTGTTGACAGCAGTCACTCTGTACATACAGCCTAACTTGACATGATCGAGGCATTTGACATCATCCTTCATGTGAGCATAATCAAGAAAAATGCATTGCAAATAGGCACCCATGTTGTAAGATAGATAGCTACAGAGATAGATAATTGGTTAAAAGAACCCACATGGTGTGGATGGCGGGGTCAACGTCAGAGAACATGAATCGAATACTGGTATACTACAAGGCTTAGTGGTGGGACCATTTTTGTTCTGTATGTACTTCTCTGACATACAAAATAAAACAAGACCTGTGTTTGACTGCAAACTGAGAGCCATTTTCAAATCACCTTCTGACACTTAAACCTTCTATCAGTAACTTAAGCTTATAAATATCTGGTAAATTGAAAATGGACTTTGATTAAATCCTTATGTAACACAGTCACATTTGGCAGGCAAAACTACATTTCCACCAAACCAAGGGCGTAGCTTTGGGTGCATCATGTGCACCCTGCTATGCAAATTGTACATTCATTTATTGGGAGATTAATTATATTTTTACATCTTAGTTCAAAGAATTATTGGAAATATTATGTGCACTGCTATGCAAATTGTATATTAATTTATTGGAAGATTAACTATATTTTGCATCTTAGTTCAGAGAATTGTTGGAAATATTATGTGCACTTCCTGGATGACATATTTATAATATGGAATGACATGGTGGAGATGTTTCATAAATTTTTTTGTGTTTATTAATTCTGCAACTACATTTTTGAAATTCACATATACAGTTTCTGAGGATTTCATTACCTATTTAGATGTGTCTGTAAGTAAGGATGTGTAAAAATGTTGTTTTGTTTCTAGGATTTACAGAAAATGTACTTATTCTAACTCATTTTTGTGTTACTATAGTTATCACCATTACTCTTAAACTTAAAAAGACAAGTCTGGTTAAAGGACAACGTGCATTTAGCCAGAATTATTTCAGACATAGACACGTTTACACAGGAAGCTAATAAACCTATGAATGTGTTTTATGAAAGGAGTTACCCAGAAATGTTTGTTCTACATTTATTTAATGAGGTGTACAATAAGGTATGGCGGTAGCATTGTTACCTCACAGCAAGAGGTTCTCCCATTCGATTCTCGGCTTGGGAGTGCCTTCTGTGTGGAGTCTGCATGTCCTCTCCGTGGTTGGGTAGCGTTCGAAAGACATGCGTGCGTAAATGGGTGTGCCTTCGTTGAAGGTTGGGCATCGAGCTGGCACCTCGGCATTTCATAAAAATCTACTGCTAATCATTAGCAGACCTGAGTTCTGCTGTGGCAACCCCATTACTGGGAAAAGCCGAAAGACAAACAACAACAATAAGAGAGACTAAATGAGTTTTGCAAACCCCTGCTTGCTACAGATAAAGGGTATGGGGTATATAATTTATTTCCCTCCCAAGAGGGAACTAAAAAAAGATATTACATCAGGTTTGGTAGACCTATGATATTGGAGTACAATATTAAGTATGAAAGTGTCCATATGTCTATTAAAAAGTATTAGGACTTATTTTCATATTTTGATAACATGTCTCATGTACTCAGTAATAAACTAAGTTATAAATAAAAGGTCATGGAATTTAAAAAATATATTTTTGAGTCAAGGACATTAAAGATACGTGATTCCGGTAACTGTGGTGGTACAGGAAAATGTGGCACATGTTCCCAGTGTAAACACATTTTTACTGGTACACTGGTAGTTTTAAACTCCTCATACAAGCTGAAATTGAAAGGCCATTTTAATTGTGGTACAGCAGGAGAAGTATACCCGGTTATATATGATCCATGCCAGGTATTCTGTATGGGGAAGACTAAATGCTCATTAAGAAAATGTATATATGAACACATGTATGATAAATCAAATAAAGTAGATGTTAATGACCTTTACAAACATTCTAATGAACGCCACAAATTCAAATTAAATTTACAGTTTTGATCCGTATTAATTCCTTATTATTATTATTATGTGTGTGAATGAGAGGGAGGATAGAGGAATGGTGAGGATGCAGGGAGTAGAAGTGGCAAAGGTGGATGAGTTTAAATACTTGGGATCAACAGTTCAGAGTAATGGTGAGTGTGGAAGAGAGGTGAAGAAGAGAGTACAGGCAGGATGGAGTGGGTGGAGAAGAGTGTCAGGAGTGATTTGTGACAGAAGAGTACCAGTAAGAGTGAAAGGGAAGGTCTACAAGAGGGTAGTTTAGCCAGCTATGTTATATGGGTTGGTGACAGTGGCATTGACAAAAAGGCAGGAGTAAGAGCTTGACTTGGCAGAGTTGAAGATGTTAAGCTTTGCACTGGATGTGACAAGGATGGACAGGATTAAGAATAAGTATATTAAAGGGTCAGCCCAGGTTGGAAGGTTTGGAGACAAAGCCAGAGAGGCAAGATTACGTTAGTTTGGACATGTGCTGAGGTGGGATGCAGAATATATTGGGAAAAAGATGCTAAGGATGAAGCTGCCAGGTAACAGGAAAAGAGGAAGGTAGATAAGGTTTATGGATGTGGTGATAGAGGACATGCAGGTGGTTGGTGTGACAGAGCAGGATGCAGAGGACAGGAAGAAATGGAAACAGTTGATCCACTGTGGCGACCCCTAACAGGAGCAGCCAAAAGAAGAAGATCCGTATTAACTCATTCATGCCAATGGAGCTCAGGAAGACTGCACTGTAACTTCTAATGGGCAGAGCCTAAGCCTTTTGACAGAATCAAATTATGTCCTCACATTTCAAACAAACTTTCATATCTCTGTAACCATAGGGACTATGAAAGAAGTATAAATGGCAAATTCTTCAGCACAAATTATTTTTATAATGGTAATATTCTTTAGATTCTAGGTCTTAAACTGAATTTTATAAGTCACAGTAAATACAGTAACTATTACATTTGTAATATTTTGTAAACAACTTACAATATCTTAACAATCACTGAAGTTACGCACTTTCAGCAACATTTTATTCATCCAGCTGAGAGCTTTCATATGAGGCTAAGGAGTTCTGTCTGTGTTACTTGGTTGCAGAGATATTAGAAAAATGTGAAAATTATAGCTATATAAATTAATAGCATAAAAACAACAGTTAATATCTATTTACCTGCACTAGACAGAGGTTATTTTTTTTAAAACCTTTTACATAGCATTGTTTTGGCATTATTGATCCAAATATGAACAAGCAATATCTGACACCTAGAGGCGTCAGTAGGAGTTAACTGCAGATGCACCTGGAGGAGTCACTCGGATGTAATGAGTTAAGAAAAATCCTCTGTAGGGTCCATGGGATGATATTTTGGAATACAACTAATTACTATGGCAATTACATTTGGAAGTGGATAATAAACCAGGGATAAACAAAGGATTTCTATTGGTAGTTACCTTATACTACATGAGAAGCATTTGCATTTGTTTCCCACCCTTCCTGTAACTAGTCTAGTCCTGATACAGATTTGCTTTATCTAGGACTTTTTGTAAGCTTCTGAGCCCCCCAAGCCTTTCTGTGTTGGAGGGAAGCCTTCTCGCTTATCAGTGGGAGTGGTAAGCACTAGGTAGCCTATCTACCACAAGAGGAGTGGTTTCTGGCCCAGACATTGTAGTTTATTGAACGTTTAGGCAGTTTTTCATCCCTTTCAACTTTCTGGTTTAAAAGCTCGCATTTGCACAGGTTTGCACTTGTTTAAGCTCCACTCAGTGGCGCTAAGCTGAGGTAAACTATTACTGGTGCCAGAAAGTCTGCTGTAGGTCTTGCTATTTCTTTCTCTCTTGCACTTCAAATACCTAATCGCTTTGCACTTCAACAGGTTTTTGTAGCAATTATTATAGCACACCAAAGAGCCATCAGCACTAGTCATTCTTCACGGAAATAGCTCCTGTACTTAGTAGTTATCACCACCACTCCTGGAATGATTAAAGGGCAGTTCCCTGTGCTTTCTCCTATTAACCTGGTGCACTTGGGCATTCTGAGGCAGTGTAGCATCTGCCCCAAGTACACAGACAATCCTCTTCTCTTACCTCCCAACACTAAGACTTGTGAGAGATGCACTTATATCAACAAATTGGAAGCTATGCACTTGTCCAGCCAAGACCGCACTAGTTGGTCAAGAGGAGAAGGTCAACACCTGCACCACACCACATGGAACACATAGCCCTCCAGAACACCCACTATCACAGCTATCACATAAAAACAAAAACCACACACCCACCTTCATGAAGACACTCAATAGAAATTTACCCAAACAGCAGAGACCTCCAAGAAGAAATGCACTCAAACAACACAACACAGCACAAACCACAGGACACTTAGCTCACCTCCACAGTGTGCACCTCAACCTAAGCCCCTAAAGCTAAACACCTTGCCCAATACACTAATCATAGGTGACTCAATAGTGAGGCACACATATGTCCCACTCACTAGGTTGAATAAGGAGACAGTAACAGTCAGCTATCTATCAGGTGCCAGAATCCGACACATAACACATGCAGTCAGGTCACACCACAACGAGTACAAGTATGACTCTGTCGTTCTCCATGTGAGTGTGAATGACCTGAGATGCATCTCCCTGGACTACATGAAAAGAGGCATGGTGGAGCTCTCAGATTATGTGGCCCAGGCAGGTATGACACTAGCCCTGAGCAGTATTCTACTGTCACCTAGAATGATACCGCAGTACAAACAAATAATGATTGACTTCAACAACTGAGTAAGTTTCTTGTGTCATTCTAAGGGGATCCAGTACCTGTCTGCTTGGGATGACATGATTGGCAGACCTCAATGCTTTGCCAGAGATGGCCTGCATCTGTCACCCCTGGGTTTCCGGGTACTTGCTATGGCTCTTGCCACCCCTATAGTGCCTTTTTTAGGTGGAGTTCCAAAGACCAAATTATCACAATAACAGCTATAAATAAATTCATCTGAGGGTCATGCTGCTCAATGTTAGAAGTCTAAATCTCAAGATGCACTTGCTCGAAACATTCCTCAAAATGGAGAACATCGACATTTGTGCTGCAACGATGACCTGGTTTAAAGCAGCAGAAAGCAGCCCTATGCTACCAGGCT
This sequence comes from Protopterus annectens, assembly GCF_019279795.1. Taxonomy (NCBI): domain Eukaryota; kingdom Metazoa; phylum Chordata; order Ceratodontiformes; family Protopteridae; genus Protopterus; species Protopterus annectens. The sequence goes on from NC_056726.1 coordinate 1,090,935,323, forward strand.
ATAACTCATTCCACACCTTTTGGCCCCAAAACATGGACCAATGCTCCAAAGCTGGTGCTGTCTCCATGTTCATAAAGGATATGCACACCTCCAGACTAGTAGCCCAGCATAATGCATCTGAGATACTTCAGGTACAACTAACATTGGGTAAGACTGCAATCCAGGTCATAGACTGCTATAGGTCTCCAACCATTTCCCTACACTCTCACTCCATGTTTCTAAGCACCCTGGAATCTATCAAGGTCCAATCCAACACTCTCATACTAGGAGACTTCAACTACCCCTCTATAAACTGAGAAAACTACTCAAGCACCAATGCACTGGCCCAACACTTCCTGGAATTCATCAATTCCAATGCCCTGGACCAGCTCATTATTACCCCCACTAAAGAAAGAAACATCCTTGACCTCATTACTACTAATATGGGCAACCATTGTCCTACACCAATAGTCAAATCCTCCCTGGTTAGATCCGACCACAAATTAATCATCATGGAAATCCACATCTCACCCACACCTGTCACAAAGGTATCCACCATGAACAACTTCTCCAAAGCTGACTTTGGACTCCTAAAAATAGAAGTGGCTAACTTCATGGTATCCATGCCAATGGAAAACAGATGCATGACTGCCAAATCATACACCAATGCACTGTACCAACATGTACATAAATGCATAGAACTAGCCATACCCAACAGAACCAAGACGCTCTCTTTCAAAAAATGGAAGCCAGTCTGGTGTTCCCCTGCCATTAATAAACTCTACACCAGAAGGAAGAAACTGTTGCTAATAAAAGGTGAAGTCCCAAGACTGGAAAAATTTCCTGATTATCCTCAACAAAAAGTTGAGATACCTCATCAAAATCTCCAAAGCCAGTTATGAAGGCAGAATTACAGTGGACACTACAAACAACCACAAAGCCTTCTTTAGATATATCAAGAATCTCTATGGCAATACCCAGATTTGCTCTGAGTTACTGCACAATGGTACCTCCTATACTGAGCCAACAGATATTGCCAACATACTGGCTGACACATTCAGTGCCAACTTTATCCCCCTCCCCAAAGGACCAAACACAATACTGGGAGAATGCCAGGCACCCTGCATTACTGCAGCACAGGTCAAAGCTGAATTGTCTAAGGCCAAGAATACAGCTTCCATGGGACCCAACAATATCCCTGGCTGTATTCTATATGAATTACAAAGTGAACTGGCACAACATCTGTGTGCTCTGTTCACTCACAGCCTCACCTCAGGCTTTATCCCTACTGAATGGTGCACTGCTACAGTCATCCCTCTCCATAAAGGAGGAGCGACTACAGACCCTGGAAATTATCACCCCATTTGCCTGATGAGTCTGATATGTAAGGATATGGAGCGCATCATCATGGACCTAATTCACAAGGATATAGAGAATCTCCAAACTCTAGATCCCACACAAGTTGGTTTTGTGAGTGGTAGATCATGCCTGCTAAACTTGGTTGACTTCTTTGAGTCAGTCACCAGAGGAGTGGATAAAGGTAAGTCAGTTCATAGAGCCTACCTCAATCTGGCCAAGGCCTTTGATACCATTCCTCACTCAGGAATTATTGATAAACTCACCAAACTAGGCATCAACCTCTATATCATTAGGTGGGTTGCAAATTGGCTCACAGATAGAACACACAGTGTGAAAGTAGCGGACTTCAAGTCAGACCGCCGACCAGTCACAAGTGGAGTCCCACAGGCATGGGTCCTGGGTCCTCTCCTTTTTTGGCATCTACTTCTCAGAAGTCCAGGCCAACACAGAGGGACTCTGGCTAACCAAATTCACAGACAACTGCAAACTAGGAGACATTATTAACTCCCCAAGTGATGCAAACATCCTACGGAAAGGCCTCACTGAGACCAATGACTGGTGTCGAAACCATGGCCTTAAGCATAATGCCAAAAAATGCATCGTAATCCCCTATCAGAAAAACTCAGTTCCCAGTAATTACTACATCGATGGGAGCCCATTGAACACTGAAGGCATTATAAGAGATCTGGGGACAAAGGTTGACAGCAACCTCTCCTTCGACCACTATGTTGCCACTGTGGTCCAAAAGTCCTTCTATGTGGCACATCTCATTACCAAGGGTTTTGCATCCATGAAGAAAGAGGTCATCATTTTTCTCTACTCTTCTCTCATTAGACCAATCATAGAGTATAATGCCTCATTTGGCATGTACCTCACTAGACACCTGCAACAGCTGGAGGGGCAACAAAAGTAACTCATGAAGAGGATCTTAGGCCTTAAACACATGTCCTACATGGACAGACTCAAAAAACTCCAGCTATTCTCTGTCTCATATCATCTACTAAGAGGCGATCTCTGCTTGACTTACAAAGCCATGTCTGACCCAGCTCTGTTAGAAATGCTACATCTAAAGAAATCCCAATCCCTCCACACCACATAGTCCACAGACTTCAACCTCATTACCACAATCAACAGTACATGCTGGAGGGACAGGTTCATAACCCAGTGACTGCTGATGCTCTGGAATAGACTTCCCATACATGTCAAGCAGAGCACCTCACTAGCCCTCTTCAAGAGAAATCTTGATGAGTAGATGGGAAATAGGAAGTTCACCCCAGGGATCACTCCAGTGGCTCTACTTGATAGAGGCACTGGGAACTAACAATGGGTGGCACAATGCCAGGGCACTTCTATGGGCTAGGGTTGTAAAGGATCCAGGGCCATTAGCCTAGTACACACCTATGAACCTATGAGATTAAATTGTAACTAATTTTAATTAATTATCATTATTTTTATGTAATCTACATTGTTTAATATGACTTATAGTTTGTAGGAGCATATATGACATTACAGGTATGATGCAGAGGCATGTGATTGTTTGGGACATATTGATTGACCAGCTTATATGCATTTATTGTGGAATTTATTAATGAGATGGTGATTCAGATGAAGTCTTGAGTATTTTAGAGATGAAGGCACTTAACAGTTTCAGCTAATTTGGTTGTCACTTCTTTGTTGCAGAGTGTTTCACCGTTTACAACCTTTGTGTTATCTTTGGCAGACAAACCATCCTACCACATAGCACTGACAATATTCCAATTCAGAATGAAAATGTAGAGACCTGGGCACCTAAGTCAATAATTTTCTCTTGTGATCACCATGTAAAAAAGGCTGTCAGGAAACCCTTCTATTTGATTCAGCTGATTGCCAGGGGAATGTTATCCATATCTAAACATGTTATTGTCCCTATGTATTCAGCACTGATCAGACCTATTATGGAATGCAATGCCCCTTTTTATGCTGTATCTCACTAAGAAACCAAACAGTTGGAAAGACCTCAGAGGTCCCCTAGTGAAGAGGATCATAGATTTAAAATCCATAATCTACTAGAATAAACTAGATGTACTATCCCTCTTTTCTGTGCCTTATAGGCTCCTTAGAAGAGACCCATGCCCTGCTGTCTGAGCAATCAGGGATACAGCAGTCCAGGATCTCTTGTACCTTTGCAATTCAGTCCCACAAAAATTCAGAACAAAGGATCTAAACCTGCTTTAGCAGAGGAATAAAATGAGGTGGTGAGGCAGATGATTACCCAGCATCTCCCTTGGCATGTAAATAGACCATCCTACAGTTAAAACAGTGTGACAAACTATTTTCCCTCAAACAAGACCTGGATAATCAGTTGAGAATTCATAAATACTCCCAGGCTTGACTGTCCAAGCCCTCCTTCAGAGAGGAAGTACAGTCTAAATGAGGAATTTTCAAGGCATAATGGTCACAATAATCAGTAGCGTTGAACCTCTTGTGATTCCTATGAGTCTTATGAAACAAGTCTGGCCATAGCCACTCCTTAAAATATGTAACCTCAGTTTAGCCACTGGCTTTTCCTTGTGGTTTGGGGCACAGCAGTAGTGATGCCAGTCACTAATCCCCATCACTGCCCCAGGGAATTACAGGTCCATCAGTCTGAGGAGTCTTATTTGCAAAGCCATAGAACATATTATAACTGACCTAATAAACTATGTTATTAAAAATCTCATCAGGATATATCCCATACCTCTCAATATCTTAGTGCAAGAAATCTGGACAAAACCAAAAATAATGGAGGGACATGTCCCAAAATAGGGACAAATTTTTAAAAAAATTGCTGTTACAAACTTAGAAAGATGCCGAAATAGTAGGTTTTGCATTAGCATATATTCTCTGAAGGATATGAATTCTAAAACTTAAATGCTTGTCATTTTTTAATGAATCTAATCATCAATAATTTGCCAGAAAAGCACAAATATTATGAGGATCAGACCAAAAATATGAGGTAAAAATCTGAACATTCTGCGAAAAGCTGGACAATTGAGAAGTATGCTAGTCCCATAGCAGTTTGGCTGTATTGAGACTAGATCATGTCTAATGAATCTGGTTACCTACTTTGAAGAGGTAACACAGGCTGTGAACAGTGATTGTGCAGTCCACACAGTATACGTACCTTGACCTGTCCAAGGTGTTTGACACCATCTCCCATGCTAGCATATTTAGCTATCTTACTGCATTACAAATAGGTTCCTATGTGGTAAGATGGATAGAAAATTGACTAAATGACAGAACCCACATGGTGAGGGTAGTAGGTGTCTCATTAGAGAGTGTGAATGTAACCAACGGTGTCCCACAGGGTTCAGTAATGGAATCCCTTTTGTTCAGTATTTATTTTTTGACCAGCAGACCATGAACCAAGACCTCTGGTTAACTATGTTTACACATAACTGCAACTTAGAAATCATTGTAAATTCCCTGTCTGATGCCCAAGCCCTTCAGCAAGAACTTGCTATTGTAAATACCTGATTTATTAAAAATGGGCTTAAATTAAATTCTAAAAAGTGCAATAGTGTCAAAATTGAGAGACAACTGCTCTGCCAGCATAAAACATAGATAACACTGAAAAAATAAATAAAAAAACGCCACCACACGGTGTTTACACAGCACTCGATTTATTAAATAAAAACAATAAAAACAGTAGAACAAAGCGCTTTCACCCTACTAACTTTCAAGGCTTCATCAGAGTAAAGCCATAATGAATAACAGCTCATTTAAATAGCTTAAAGATCATATGACCAGTACTACAACACATCAATTAATGTTTTAAAGTCACCATTCATCATTACACAAATACTTTTGTAATAAGACAATATTGAAATTTTCCTTACTCACCATGTGTAATGCAAGTTGACATATTTTTCATGAAACCATGACACACATGTTAACAATAGTAGTAATAAACAGTTAGTACTATACAAACTAAAGTTTAAATGCTCTTAATTTTAAAACTCCACTAAGAAAACAGTTTTCATTAATATCTGGAGGTGATGTGGTGTCCAATCTCAACTGCCACTCAGTCTCCAGTTTTTCTAGTTTTGACTTAACATCACCACCCCTCTCTGTCAGAATGACTCTGTCAGTGACAAAAAAGATAACATTTGTTAACATGTGTGTCATAGTTTCGTGAAGCCCCGAAAGTTAGTAGGGTGAAAGCCTTGGTTCTACTGTTTTTATTGTTTTTATTTAATAAACTGAGTGTCGTGTAAACACTGTGTGGTGGCATTTTTTATTTATTTTTTCTGAGTTCGTTACACTCTTTTTGAGTGCGCATTTTGTTTTAACATAGATAACACACCACTCCAAAATAAGATGTTGTTAAGGACCTTGGAAATTTTGTTAATAATTCCCTCTCCTTTCATCATCATGCAATGACAGTAGTCAGAAAGCCCTTCTATGTAATGCAGTAAATTGCCAGCAGAATATCAACCGGATATAAAGAGATAATTCTTTCCTTATATTCAGCATTATTTACTCCAATTATTAAATACAATACCCCCCCCCCCCTGACTAGATATATTGAACAACTAGAAATACTCAGAAGTTCCTAGCTAAAAAGTTCACTTAAGCTACCAGAAAAGACCAGAAGCACTGTTCCTTTATTCAGTATCTTGCAGACTCCTAAGGGGAGATTAGTGCCTTGCCTCCTATTCCATAAGGGATCCAGTTATCCTACATACCTTTTATCTTCACTAATGAAATAGTCCCACAAATGTCAGAGCCAAGGATATAAATCAGCAAATGAATATAACATGGAGAAGAGATAGGTTCATTACCCATCACCTTCAGCATGCCTGGAATAGTCTCCCACTGCAAATTAAGCAGTGTGATACATTATCTTCCTTCAAATGGGAATTGAATGATTGATGGGCAGTCACAAATTGACCTCTATCTTGAATGGCCCAGCCCTCCTTGTAAAAGGAGATATAATCTAAGGATTGGTCACAAGACTCAGTTGGCTTGCATTTCCTATGATTCTATAAATCTATACTGTTTCACTCACTTAATACGGTGACAAACTTTACACTCCTTTTCTCTAAACCTACAATGGCAAACATATTTACAAGGCTGGTCAGACAGGACTATTTAAAACTGGGCTTAAAAATGAACTGAGACTTTATAAGACAGAGGGAAAAGTAATCTGCTTCATTCAGTAACCTCAAAGCAACACAATCTAATAAAGTATTTGCACTACTGACATTTCAAATGACTGCAAGTATTACTAGAACTCTTTTTTTCTACTTATACTTTGGTTTTCCTTTCTGAGTGTGGTCACTTGCCCCTGACACCACACCCTTCTGATTTTTTCCCACAGCTCCATCTTTCTCAAGTTTTCGACTGTTGAGGCATATCACCAAATGTCCCTTTGTTTTACTTGCCCAGATGGAAAAAGCTTCAAGATCAACACATGCTTTGCTATCCTGCAACACTGTAATGACGAATTGGTTCAGACAAGTGAGGGGCTGTCATACTTCAACTGACTGCCTGGTCTGGCTATGGTAAATTGGCTGGCATAACCAAAATAATATACAGGTTGTTGGCATACCTAAATGTAGGAGTTACAATGGGATGTTGCTAGTTAAGTCCTCTGCTTCCTAAGTGGTATATACCTTGCTGATTCCTTACCCACAAGCCTTGCCCACCAATTGTTACTCTCCTGTTTTCTATTATCTGCTGAGAGCATGCCAGAATGATCTTTCTACCTCCCCCCTCCCACAGAGGTGAGAAGCCTCTCCATCTTCATTCCTCTTGTGAAGAAATTAGACATTGTCATCTGTGCTAGCATGTCTGACTGAAGTTTTTGTACATAATTTCAGATTAACCTGTGTAGTACATGCCAGCATGACTAGGTATGATATTGTAAATAAGTTCTTACATGTTGATTTATAATCTGTTTGTACAGAATGTTTTAAAGACGTGAAAAGTGTTCCTTTACATTTCTAACTGTGCATATGTGTGAAGATGATTCTAAATGCAGACTGTCTCAGAATCAGCTGATCTGCAGTTGATGTAATTGGAATTGTTGACATTTCTATGTGTTACTGTCAGAGGCTGAAAGACAGGAAGGAACTTTTATAAACAGCTTTTGGTTGATTTTCAAAATATGAATTGAAAATTGAAAGTGGAACAGTTGTGACAGTTAAGCTAGTCTATAAAAGAGCCTGCTGAAGACAGTTGAAGTCAGTTGTTGCCAGTTAACAGCCAGTTACAGTTGCCAGTTACAGTTGTTGACATTTGTACTGTGCAGTGGATACCTAAAAGGATTCACCAAGAACTATAAACCTGCCTTTGCTCTGTTGTAATAATTTAGTTTAGATCAGGGACAGTGTTCTTTAGTCACATAGGAAAATTATAATTAATCAGTTAGAGTTTTTCTAAATGTTGGATTTCTATCCTACAGTATCAATTTCATTTTCTTGGTGATTGAGTTCTGGTTGTTTATTGGAAATTACTGTTATATATTCTTGATCATTTTGCTTATTATTAAATATTTTTATTAACTTACATGGTAGCTGGTCAATCAGTGTTTTCTTTAGTGCTTTGAGAGTGCTTATACCTGCTTTGATAATTCCTAGGGCCACCCCGAAAGCCTGGTTGCTTTAGGTCATTTGCTATCATTTGTTTTAAAATCTAATTTTCCTAATTGGACACCCCGTTAAAGGGGCATGTAGGGTCTCTGATTGGTGGCAGTGTGTTACCATATTATTTGAGGAAGGGACACAACTGGAAATTTGTGTCAGCCTTTCCCAGAAGTGTTGTGTTTGATGTGTGAGATTTAATATTTAAGAGTGAGTGTATCAGAGGTCTTAAACTGAGACACACAGCTCTGAAGTATGTAATAAGGAGTTATATTAAGGGTGGGAAGACATATACAGTCCAGTCCCAGGTTATAAAGTGTGTTCCTGCTGTGCTCTTAGGGGAAATTGTAAAATTTTACACCTGTTTAAGTGATGGTGTCCTACTGGAGTCATTAGTGAGGATTGAAGCTCCTTAGTTACTGACCCAGGATAGTAAGGATCGTCACATTATTGTTTGCAGTCTGGTCGGGTATTGTCCAGATGTCACACCTCTCCCAAAACCTGTGTTGGCATCTCTAACATGTAGAGTGCAAATTGAGCCTAGCTCATCAATCATAATCAGAGCACCATCCCTTTATGCCATAGGGCCGACAACAAGCATTATTAGAAAGTTGTGCAGTTATCTGGATCAGAACATAATAAGATTACATAGACATTACACTGCAGCAGAGTCAACATTGGAAGAGAAACAGGAAGTAAGCCTTCACATTAACACAACTACATATTAGATATCCAACTTTGTTGGCCAAGTAAAAAAAGTTAATATACTCTTATTACCTATATCAGAACATAGCCAGTTAGTCCGCTGTTCCCTGATCTGGCAACCACTCTAACTGAGGATCCAAAAAAAGGTCTTCTTTCTACATTTAAGACTGTAGAAAACCACTTGATATGTTTGCATTTCTAACAATTATCTTGCTAAAACTTATACCATGCTCAAAGTGTTGAAGCACTTCAGTCCTGACCTCAAATGTGGTAGTGGCATTTATTTCTGAACGCCGATATGGAAATGAATGCCAACACTGCAATACCAACCAGTCATCATCTGCCGCTCATGCTCTCTAAAATGAGGCTACCCCCTAGCTATACCTCTGACTGATGTGCCAAATATTTTTAAAGCAAGAAAGCTGTTTTAAATCAGCATTATGAGTAAACTATGTTTGCAGCTGTTAATGCTACAGTATAACATTGTAATAGTTAAAAATAACAGGGCAACATAAAACGCATGCTTTAACATATTATTCCTGTTTATCTAATGTTAAGTAATGTGAATAGCCTAGGAATATCCAATCACAAAAGTCATTACTTACACAAATGCTGGTCCATGATTTATATTTATCTCATGTCAATCCAACGTATATTATCTGTTAAAAATATTTACTCTACCCTTAGATTTTCCTAACTCAGTCCTCATGAATTTAGATTGAGACACATGAGCATTTTATCATACAGAGCATAGCTGGAATACAATACAATTATGTACAAAGTCCAGTGTCATTAGTAATCTGTATGTGATCTTCCATTATTGTAGAACCACACCGCTCCACGCAGGAAACACACACATGCAAATGAACCACACCCCCACACCCCAGATCTGTACATGATACAGAACCACTGCAACAGTTGCATACAGGTTGATGGCATCTACATAAGGTATGGTATTAGAACTGTGTACCTGCATCAATACATCTGACTGCTCTGACCCAAGTCCCCTGCTTATGTCTTAGTCAGCATGCAGAGCTAGGCAGAAATATTGTTGAATAAAAAAAAATTCACTGCATAGTAGGAAAGACTGTATCAGCAACACTACCACACACAGTGGTGTTGCTTAACTCCCACCAATGGGAGCTCTTACAGCACTAGATCCCCTCATCACTGTGTTATAGTAATTGTCTTAGCTCCCCTGTCATATGCAATGAACAGAACATTTGTATGAAGTGATGTGTAGCATGACAGCAGACTAAAGCAGAGCAGGGAACAGAAACTAAGGTGTATCAGGCATGATATACCTTAGCCAGTAGCTGCTCTCTGCTACCAGGTGTTGCACTATCAAACCAGAGAGCAATTCCATCCCCACACTGCGTAATACACAGTGATGTATTATGGGCTGTGGTGTGCAGATCAAAATATTTCCACTCATTTGTATACCATCTGTCATCTCTATAATCTCTTCTCTTCTTCTTTCGGCTGCTCCCATTAGGGGTCACCACAGCAGATCAACTGTTTCCATTTCTTCCTGTCCTCTGCATCTTGCTCTGTCACACCAACCACCTGCATGTCCTCTCTCACCACATCCATAAACCTTATCTTAGGCCTTCCTCTTTTCCTGTTACCTGGCAGCTTCATCCTTAACATCTTTTTCCCAATATACTCTGCATCCCTCCTCAGCACATGTCCAAACCAATGTAATCTTGCCTCTCTGGCTTTGTCTTCAAATCTTCCAATCTGGGCTGACCCTCTAATATACTTATTCCTAATCCTGTCCATCCTCGTCACACCCAGTGCAAATCTTAACATCTTCACCTCTGCCACATCAAGCTCTTACTCCTGCCTTTTTGTCAATGCCACTGTCTCCAACCCATATAATATAGCTGGTCTCACTACCCTCTTGTACACCTTCCCTTTCACTCTTACTGGTACTCGTCTGTCACAAATCACTCCTGACACTCTTCTCCTCCCACTCCATCCTGCCTGTACTCTCTTCTTCACCTCTCTTCCACACTCACCATTACTCTGAACTGTTGATCCAAGTACTTAAACTCATTCACCTTTGCAACCTCTACTCCCTGCATCCACACCATTCCTCTATCCTCCCTCTCATTCACACACATATATTCTGTCTTAGCCCTGCTGACCTTCATTCCTCTTCTCTCTAGAGCATATCTCCACCTCTCCAGGGTCTCCTCCACCTGTTCCCTACTCTCACTACAAATCACAATGACATCTGCAAACATCATAGTCCACGGGGACTCCTGTCTGATCTCGTCTGTCAACCTGTCCATCACCACTGCAAATAAGAAAGGGCTCAGAGCTGATCCTTGATGTAATCCCACCTCCACCTTAAACGCATCTGTCACTCCCACCGCAGACCTCAACACTGTCACACTACCCTCGTACATATCCTGTACCACTCTTACATACTTCTCTGACACTCCCAACTTCCTCATACAATACCACAACTCCTCTCTAGGCACCCTATCATATGCTTTCTCTAAATCCACAAAGACACAATGCAACTACTTCTGATCTTCTCTGTACTTCTCCATCAACACTCTCAGAGCAAACATCGCATCTGTAGTGCTCTTTCCTGGCATGAAACCATACTGCTGATCACTAATCATCACCTCCCTTCTTAACCTAGCTTCCACTACTCTTTCCCATAACTTCATGCTGTGACTGATCAGTTTAATCCCTCTGTAGTTACTACAGCTCTGCACATCACCCTTATTCTTAAAAATTGGTAACAAAACACTTTTTCTCCATTCCTCAGGCATCCTCTCACTTTCCAAGATTTCATTAAACAATCTAGTTAAAAACTCCACTGCCATTTCACCTAAACACCTCCATGTTTCCACAGGTATGTCATCTGGACCAACAGCCTTTCCGTTTTTCATCCTCTTCATAGCTATCCTTACTTCCTCCTTGCTAATCCACTGCACTTCATGATTCACTATCCACACATCATCCAACCTTCTCTCCCTCTCATTTTCTTCATTCATAAACCCCTCAAAGTACTCTTTCCAGCTATTATCTATAAATTGGGGTTAAGACAAGTTATGTACTAAAGTCAGCGCACAGAAAGCATTTATGCAACTGTGCGCTGTGATTAAGAACACATCTACCCATGTATTTTAACCAGTCAGAAGTAGATAACCCATTTACAAATACAGGTTAAATATCAATTTATCAGACACAAGTGTAATTGAAGTTATTGGTCAAGTTTATATCAACTAAATAAGTTGATGTGAAGTAATGTTATGATGCAGGATGGGTGATCTTAAAGGCAACTGTAAGAGGAGAAATAAAAAATGCTGTATCTTTTATTAAGAAAGAAAAAAAGATAAAATGCAAAAGGAAATTATTAACAGGATAAATTAATTTATAGGCATTCAACTGATTTTACCACTTATCACACTTGAAAATAAAATGATTGTCCAATATGCTAAGTGGGAAAAGTTTTCTTGTGAATCGTTAGCAAATATTTTTACAATTGATTTAAACGAATAGTTATATTAGTTCTAAAACTTAAAGACATAAAGATTCAAATAATTCTATTAAAATTATGGAATGTTTTGTTAAAATCATACTAAGGTATAAATGGCAATCATAGCTATCATATTACCATAACTAGATTATTAATACATTGCAAGGAGTCTCTATTATCGAAAGATATGAAACATGTAAATGATGGCAACATTAAAATATAAGAAATCCCAGTTGTCATTCCTAACCTAAAAGCAGATAAGGCTCCTTGTTGAGATGATTTTGTAACATTGTTCACAACAAATTTAGTGAAATGATTAGTTCCTAGGTTCATAGGGTGATACTAGGCTATTGGCCCGGAGGCCCTTAAAAGCCTACCCAAGAATTTCGCCCATGTTCCCACAAAAGTCAGCACCAGTTTCCCATGCACAGCAGGAGAAATTTTAGTAACAGTGTTTAATCATGTAATGCAACATGGTATAAAAGACCTATTTAAAAAAAAATCAATTAGTAGCAATCTTTGTAGGTTCATATAATCTTACTACGCTTATGGCTAAGGAGACTCTTGAGAAACTCAATCATGTCACCCTGTACTAATGGGAGACTAACAATGTCTTTCTTTAAGTAGATTTCCTCACATTTCCTGGGTGAAAATCTGCAATCACTCATCCAGCCATTTAGACCACTTTTAAAGGTTACTAGGGAACTACTATGCCACAAATGGGGAATATGTTGAGTTAGGTACCTTTCATGCCATTTTATGATGTTGAATATGCGGAATAGATTTAGGTCTTTAGACTTAGTGTTTATTTTATCACTGGTTCTGTTTAAGTAAAGGAGTTTGAAGAGTACTTGCTCATTCATATTATGGAAGAATTAATCAGAGATAACCTAGAAGGAATCTATATGACACTGAGTAGAGAGACTGAGTGTTTAATATCTCATACTAGCTAAGGGTACTGAGACCAGAGATATTTTTGGTGAGGAAACTTTGAGGTCTCTCATGCTAGTTGGGTGCTTAGAAAAGTATATGCCAAAGGTAGCATAGTATTCAATGATGGGCTTTGCAACTGAAGAATAAAGTAGAACTATAACTTCTTTACACTGCTATCCTGGGTGTGAGCTTTCAACATCCACCCAAAGATTAGAATGTACAAAGGCTACCTTCAGAGATGAATTTTTGTCCTAACACCCCAAGCCACTTTCTCACCACTTTCTCAATGAACCATAGTGCCTTCCAGTGACCTTTACTCACAGTAACTGCATTTCATACAAGTTATTCTTGTTGCATACCTGCATACATGCATGCATACATACAATTCCTATGGAAGGCTGGTAGAATTCTTCTGCTCCCCACAGCTTTCTCCCTTTCATGGTATGATGATAGGAGGTACTGCCAGCCATGCCAGGAGAAGTAGGACAGTAGATGTTTAACTTATACCAGCACATCTAGCTAGAATTTTGTAAATAATTATATGTAATTTGTATACCAATCTGATTTGTATAGATGTGTGTGCTGAAAATATATTTGTGCGGCTTACTTGTGTTAAAATGTATCAACAGTGTGCCCTGCTGGAAGAAAAAGAAATGACATGCATTATTGCAACTGAATTAAATGTATGCATTGTAACAGCATATAGTAGAAGGGAAGAGGTTACTCCACCTGACTTTGAAAAAATATTCTTGAAATTAACTGACGTTATAGGATAAGCCATAAAGATGTTGTCCCACAGTTTTGAAGGGAGCTAGAGGTACAATGGCTGTACTAGAAAATAGGTTGTAGTGCCTGTAGGAAGAGTGGAATGGTTTTATGTTTTTATGACTTCCAGCAGCTGCACTACATTTGAGCAAATCGCTATCTGTGTGTATCTAACACATAGGTGCTAAAATAGTGTGGGAAACAGAAGTCAGATGACTAGATGTATGTGATGTCATTCTGTACAGAAGTAACATTTTAATATTAGAGGAGAATGAAGTCTCACAAGAATTCTGTATTCTGTCTTGGATCTGATAATAAGGAGCACTTGCTCTTTTCATTAAGCAGGGATAGTAATTACTGTAGTCAATCAGGAATAGAGAGTGAGATTAGCTAAATACTGTATTTTTATAACTGTGTGAAACTTTCCATCAGTGATACTTTAATATTTTCTGTGACTAAAACTCTGGTGTTTATTGTAAATAAATATTTAGTATTTTCTTGTTCATTTATTATTTACTATTAACTATATTTAAACTTTTCATTCTGGCTGGTCCTTTTTAGAAATATTTAAACTTTGACAGTATTTGTCTATATTTATTTGGTGATAACTGTGGCCACTCCTGAAAGCCTTGATGTTTGGTCAACATTGCCATTTGTATTAATATTAATTTAACTGAGTATAATTGGGGACCCTTGTAAGAGCCTTAAAGTAGCTGGCATGGGTTCTGGTGGCAGTGATACCTACCTTATAGTCTGGGTAGAAGGGGCACAGCAGGTGAATCTGTGCCAGCCTTTCTCAGGTGTGTGTGTGTGTGTGTGTGTGTGTGTGTGTGTGTGTGTGTGTGTGTGTGTGTATGTGTGTGTGCGTCTGTAAGTGTTTGTGTGTGCAAATCAAATCTCAGAGTGCATATGCCAGCTGCTTGGAGCAAGGACACAAAGCACTGGTTTCACAGAGGTGTGGGAGGACTTAGCTTGGAACTTCAGCTAAGGACTCAATTCTTAGCTGTGCCAGTGGAGGATCTTACTGGGGGCCTGGACAGATATAGAAAGAGAGTAACCAGCCCCCAGACTAACCATGTTCCTTGGGTGCTCTTAAGGGAAATTGTGCTTGATGCAGAGAGGTCTGCATCTGGAAATACTAAGTGTATCCATTTGTATTCTAAGTGAGCATTCCTCTCCAATGTCAGTAGTGAGGATTGAGGTTCCTTGATTACTGGTCTAGAGTGGGGATGTCACACATGGTAATACTACCACCACCTTGGAATGGTCAGGGAATCCACTTACCTACTGTTCTTAAAGTAAACATGAAATCCCACACATTAATATTTTAAGAGTAGTAGGCCCAAACTTTCTAAGTAGAGTTGAGGAGCCACAGATTCTCAACAAGGAGTAAATGAAAGCACTTCACTCAGGTAATAATATATATATATATATATATATATATATATATATATATATATATATATATATATATATATATATATATATATATATATATATATATATATATATATATATACAAACACATATTATACAGATCAGTCACAAAGTCACAAGAGAGCTTAAAAGTGAAGTGAATAAACTTTACTTAAAAATAAGACAGAACATTTATAGGTTTATAGGTCAAAAATTCAAGGTAATTAGAAAGTGCACATGGAAGAATAAAATAACATTCAATTACACTGGATAGACTATGTACAGAAAAGTCTGACCTGCAGATAACTAGCCAATCTATCTCTTTCTAAGAAATACTTATCCTAACTAGTCTAAATTAAATAACTACTGAAATATTCACAAGCAGAATATTTTCCACAGGTATATCACCATGGTCTTCTAAACAAATACACAAAACATCAAAGACCAAGCTTCATTTTTATATGTTCATCTTTTCCTCTAGAGGAAAGCATTACATTAGCTTATTTAGCTGATTTGTTTTTTCACAGCAAAAGTAACAAAACTAGTTCTGCCACCTCTAAAGGACAAGGGCTTAATTTATAGGGATCTATAGTAGAACACTGAAGTTTCAAAATTTCTAATGTTCTAATATCAAACCCTATTCAGTGAAAGCTGCAAATATCAAAGCAACAGAAAACCAAATTTTTTCCAAGGGAAAGCATTCGGTTGTCCATTTCTGTTGCTTCGGTATTTTCAGCGCTGTGGTGGAAAGTTACGGGTCAGGTTCAAGTAAGTGTGCGATTGAGTGTGGGTTAGGTTAGTTAGGGTTAGGGCACGAGTCAGGTAAGTGTGCGATTGTGTGGACATGAGGGTTAGGGTGGGGTAGGTGAGTTAGGGTTAGGCCACGGGTGAGGTGAGTGTGCGATAGTGACGGACCTTAGGGTTAGGGTTTGGGTTAAGGTAAGTGGATAGTTAGTGGTGCGTGTATAGTTTAGTGTAGGGCTAGGTGTAAGATTTTAGGTGTATGTGTGGATTGCTGTTTGTTTGGTGTGCTTCTGTTGTGTGTATGTGTTTTGGAACAGCAATTTTTTTTCCTAGGAAAAAATTTGCTGTTCTGTATGTTCAATGTTTTCAGCTTTCGCTGAATAGGGTTCAATATTAGAACATTCGAAGTTTTGAAACTTTGATGTTCTAATATAGACCCAATTTACAGCAGTCAACAGACATCAGAGAGTACCAATACACAGAATGTCAACATGCACCTCTTAATTATTTGCTTTTTAGTATCTACTTTATTTTTACACTTCTAGTCAGCTACTTCTTTGGAATGGACTTTGCATTTATGGCCTGCTACCACAGGAAATGCAAGATTCATGTATTTCCTTTCCTTTCACCCTTTTACGTTTGCAGCAGAAAAGGCCCCGAAGAAACACAAATTGCAGACCAAATGTGCTACTAGTAGCAAATATGAAAGAGAGGGAAAAATACATAACATTTTAAATCAGCCCTGGCATCACAGGAAGAATGTTAAAATTTGAGAGTTTTTTTTCTTATAACAACCTTTTCTAAAAGCCCAATATGATACATTTTCAAATCTTAGAGGATCTCTTTTAATTTCAGTAGTTTTATGGAATATATATCATTTAATGTTTAGTGGCCGATTAGCATCAGTTAATGACTGTCTACAGAAGTTAGTATTGCAATCAGACTCTAGTGATTTTTTTTTTCAGATAGCCACAACTGAATTATTCCTATGGGTAGCAGAAGATGTGGAAAACTTGAAAAAGGGCAACTGAGGCTCAATGACATGCTCTTATGACATGCTGTATTGACATTATATAATATAATTGCTGACAGTATTTTATTCTCCTTATTTCATAATTCCAAATATTGTTCTGAAATGCTACAAAAGGAAAGTGTTAATATTTCCTAACTTTGTATATAGAAATTTTCATAAAAAGTATGCTCCTTTTATCAAAAGGTTTTATACACATTACAATTTACATTAAACTGCAGCATCAACATTACTCTAATTAAGTTGTCCTCTTACAAAGTTCCCATTTCACTGCACTGTTCTTATTGCAAAGATCAATCCAACTTTAAGAAAGTATCATAGGACTATAAAACTATCAGCATTATTTGAAAGAAGTTTTTCAATAAATTGAAAAATAACAAATAAAAGAGGAATATATTTGTGTCTTTTTGGCATTTCTGCATTCTTCATGAATAAGCACTTACATTTGGTTTAATACTGAGTTAAGCTACTCCATCTTTATATAAATTTTATGTTGCTAAGAACTGCATAAACAGGTGGTATATTCCATGTATTTAATGGGTTAGTTTAGCAGCTTGAATCTGATAAAGTTTCTGATTGTTTTTGTGACGATGTAAGGTATTGCCAGCTATGCCAGGAGAAGTAGGGCAGTGGATGTGTAACATATGCCAGCACAACTAGCTGGAATTTTATAAAGACCTACATGTCATTTGTATATCAAACTGATTTATACAGATGTGTGTGCTGAAAAATGTATTTGTAAAGCTGCTTGTGTTAAAATGTACCAAACAGTGTGCCCTGCTGAACAGGAAAGGAAATATACATGTATTACTGTAACTGTTTAAATGTATATGTTTTAACACAGAATACTGGAAGAGAAGAGGTTAATCTCAAGCCACCTAACCCTGAAAATAGTTTGAAATTAAATTACCTGGCTTAGGCCATAAATATTGTATCTTACAATTCTGAATGCAGCCAGAGACAAAATGTCTGTACTAGGAAGTCTTTGGGGTGAACTAATTGCTACTCTGGAAAGGTGGAGTTGTAAAATTGCTTTATGACTTCTAGGAGCTGCAGCAGATCTTAGCAAGGCTCTGTGTGTGTATATATTAGTGACACATATGTCCTAAATCCTGATAGCTTCTAGCCAAGGGGGGTAGCATGGGAACCAGAAGTCAGATGACCAGATGTATGTGATGTCATTTTGTAGTCCATAACTAAAAATTATATTTTAATACTAGGTGAAACTGAAGTCTCATTGCAGTCTGTTTTTAGAACCTGACAGGAAAATGATCTCTCACCTTCTTCATCTTACCTTGCTCTAGTAAGTGAACCAGGAAATAGTAATTATTTAGATCAGTCAGGAAAATATAGTGAGATTAGTTAAGTACTGTTTTTTTTTGTATGTGTGTGAATCTATTTATTTTAGTTATTTTAATATTTCCTGTGATTGAAACTGGTGTTTATTGTAAAAATATATTTATTATTTTTATGTTCTTTTATTATTTATTATTAAATATATTTAAACTTTTCATTGTGCTGGTCCTTTAGAGAATATTTTAACCTTTGACCTTTGAGAGTACTTATATTTATTCTGTAGCACTAAGGCCACTCCTGAAAGCCTGCTGTTTGCTCAGTATTACCATTTGTATTAATATTAATGTCACTCAGTATAATTGGGTACCCTTGCAAGAGCCTTAGAGTAGCTGGCTTTGGAGTATCTGGTGGCAGTGTAAGTACCTTATAGTCTGGGCAGAAGGGGCATAACTAGTAAATCTGTGCCAGCCAGCCTTTCCCAGGTGTGTGTGTGTGTGTGTGTATGTGTGTGTGTGTGTGTGTGTATGTGTGTGTGTGTGTGTGTGTGTGTGTGTGTGTGTGTGTGTGTGTGTGTGTGTTTGTGTGTGTGTGTGTGTGTGAAAATCAAATCTCAAAGAGTGTGTGTGCCAGCTGCTTGGAGCAGGGGTACAAAGCACTGCTTTCACAGAGAGAGTGGTAGAGAACTTGGCTTGGACACTCGGCTGAGATCTCAGATCTACAGCTCTGTCAGTGGGGAGCCTTACTGGGGACCTGGAGGGAGACAGATAGAGAAATCTAGACCCCGGAATGAGTGTGATCCCTATGTACTCTTAAGAGAAATTATGCTTGATGCAGACAGCCACATCTGGAAATACTGGCTGTATTCAATTTTGTTCCAAGTAAACATCCCATTTCAGTGTCAGTGGTGAGGATACAGTCTCTTTGCTTACTCGTTCAGAGTGGGGATGCCACATATTGGTGAGCAGTGCTGTGAATATTAATTGAACTTCTGTAGCCTACAATCAATTGTCACTGAAGGTGTATGTATTCTCAGCAGCCACAAGGTAAACATTCAGAGTTTCATTTCATAATATTTTTATTTATTTATTGTTAATTTAGTTTAGTCAGGGAAAGCAGGCAAAGATTTCAGCAGAGGATTATAGCAAGTTGACAAAGAACCAGTTGGCCAAGGTGTGTGAAGCCAAAGGACTGGTACATGCCAACCTGAAAAAAGAGCAAATTATTTCAACCTTAGTCACCTCAGACCAGCAGCCAGGAGGATAACCAGTCTGCTGATGGGAATTTGCAGGTCTCAGAAACAGGAGAGTTCATCTTTTCCTCAGAGGACTTAAAAACCCATCAAGAGTTAAAGAGACTTGAACTGGAGGCCAAATGTTTGAAATTAGAATCAGCAGACAGAAACTGTGGTGTTTGGAGGTCAAATAAAATGAGAAACTGCAGCATTTCAAACATTAAAACTGAGTAGTCTCTCCCCATAATAGACACAGGAAGGAAGCCTGTATAGAAGGAAAGATAGAGGACTGACATTATACCACTTGAAAGTCCACCATAGTACTAGAGACAGGCAATTGGTTGCTATAACAGTAACATTGTCCACTTAAAAGCTGAAGTGGAAGCACAATTTTGGTATTATTTTTCAAACAAAGTTGACACAGAGGGTGCAACTTACCTACTTTAGGCTTTCTTAGTGTACAACCTCACTGTGTAACTGATTGATTCTTACTAGCTACTCCACTCCATGGCTGGCTTTACCCGCTCCGTTGCCCTTCAGGTTCACTCCGCTCCCCTACCCTGCCCGCAATTCCCACCCGCCCCCAGTGCTCCTTATAGCCAATCAAACATCCACCTTGTTAACATTCCCAAACCTTCTTGTTACCTTACTCTACCTCTGTAGAATATTTCATTACCTCCCACATAGCACCTTAAACTAAATCATCACAATGCCTATATTACCTACCCCTTTACACATAAAGCTATTACTCTTGGTTTCACTCTTACCTCCTCTAACTATAGCCTACCTGCTAACCTCCTATGAACATCCAATACGACCACAACTTCATTACCTCTCCAAACATACTGCCACACCAACACTAGCTATTTCCCAAAACCACATAAACATTACATCCTGACCCAGCTACCTACTAGCTAAGTATCATAGACTGGCCCACATCAGGTATAACAATCTAAAAGCTAGGAAATCTCTGTACCAATATTGTAAGCTTCTAAATCCGATATGTAGAATACAACTCCACTCCTTACTTGATGGAGACATTCATCCAAACCCCAGCCCAAAAAATACTCCTACCACTGAACTCCATAGCCCTAATCTCTCTAGTACACAAACTCCTACTAGACCTTCAAACTCACTCTTTATAGCACATCTCAATATATGCAGCTTTAACAATATAGTTGCCCACCTCCATGCTCTCCTAGATGTCCATTTATTTGATATCCTATGTCTAACAGAAACATGGTTAAAACCTGCAACTGAAGATAATGAAGTCATCCCACCTGGTTATAATATCCTGAGACTAGACCACACAACCAAGAAGGGAGGTGGGATAGCAATCCTTTACAAAGCAGGGTTACAAGTCACTTCTTCCTTAGACCTTAAACCACCTCCAGACAATAATGTCGACATCCTTATTTCTAAGATTCAGCTCAATACTTGTAAATCCATATATATCATCCGTATCTACCTTCCTCCTGGTAATAACATAAACACCCTTGAAAATATCATTAGCTGGTTTTCTGTAAATCTCCCATAAGAAACTATTGTTCTTGGTGACTTTAATATTAACTAGAAGTGCTGTAGTACTGAACACCCTACTACCCATATTAACCTATATGGCTTTTCTCAAACTATTACCTCTCCAACCAGGATTAGCAAACCCAATAATAAAGAAAGTACCTTAGACTGGATTCTCACAAATAATTCTCATCAAACATACAAAGTAGGGACTCTCCCAGATGATTTAAGTGACCACTCAGTGACCTATATTATCAGGCATAAGATCAATATTACCTACACAAGTACATTCAGGACAGTATGGACCAAAAAACATTTTAACCCTGAACTTTTCCAAAGTGAACTTAAGGCATGTAATTGGTCACCAGTAAAACACCTCCCACTTGATGAAGATGTAAAATACTTTAATTCCAAATTCTTAGCCATCCTAGACCACCATGCACCAACACGCTCTATGAGAAATAAGACTAAACCTGTCCCATGGCTCTCAAAAGAAACCAAGCAAAAAATTATTCTTAGAAACAAATCCTGGGCTAAATGGCATACTACTAAAAATCCAATAGACCAACATAAATTTAGACAACTGAGAAATAATACAAAAAAGCCATTCTCTTAGATAAAAAGAACTTCTACTTCCAACTCCAACAAACTCACCAAAATAAACCACAAAGGTTTTGGGCAAGCATTAGCAGACTTCTACACCCAAGCCAATCCATTACACCAAACCCACAAGGCACTAACCTTGAGAATCCCACTTAAACCACCAATGCCTTCAATACCTTTTTCACAGAAGCCATCCAATCTCTTTCCAATCAACTATCCCCAGACAGCTCACCTCTGCCAACTTCCACTACTAGCTCACTCCCTTCATTTCAGTTGCAATCAGTTCCAACTTCCCTCATCTGCACCCTTCTCCAAAAACTAAAACCAACCACCCCTTCAGCTGACCAACTACCTGCAGAATACCTGCAAAAGGCAGCTAAAGCCATAGCCTATCCCATTTTCATACTGATTAACAGAACCATAACTGAAGGTACCATCCCAACTATCTGGAAAATCTCTCACATTATCCAACTACATAAAGGTGGTAACTCAAATGAATTTTCAAACTATCGTCCCATAGCCTTAATTACTCCATTGGCAAAAATAATGGAAAAGTGCATCCATAGGCAACTACTACACCACCTAATCCAAAACAACTTACTTGCTAACTGTCAACATGGATTTAGGCCATTCCATAGTACCACCACTGCCCTCTTATCCTTCACAGACTGCATAAACAAAAACCATAACATCAACATTATTTCCTCTGCACTCTTTATCAATCTTTCTAAAGCTTTCGATATGGTTAACCACCAGCTGCTTATAAATATACTCAAATATCTCTCACTTGAAGCACTGGCTATAAAATGGTTCCAATCTTGCTTAGACAATAGACAGCAGGCTGTGCTATGGGATAATAATCCATCTACTCACCTCCCCATTAACCTTGGTGTCCCTCAAGGCTCCATATTAGGCCCGCTACTATTCTCTATTTTCATTAATGACCTACACTCAGCAATTCCTCAAGCTACCTGTATACAATACATAGATGACTCCACAATAATATGCTCAGCTAATTCACCATCTGAACTACAGTCCATAACCCAAAAGGCATTTAATATAGTTGAAAAATGTTTTTTTACAGCGCTGCCTCCACTTGCACCCCAAAAGAAAAAAAATTTACTTTTCATTCCTACCCCTGTAGATTTTACAATCACATCTAATAATGGCACTCTCATATCTCCTGACCCAACTACCAAACTCTTAGGAATAACAATAGACTGCAACCTTAACTTTGATACTCATATTAACAACACAATAAAAATGGTCAGTAAGAAACTGGGGTTTCTCTAGAGAATCAAACCATACCTTACACCATTAGCTAGAACCACTATAGGCCACACTCATTTAATCTCCACACTCCTCTATGCTTCACCTATATATTTCTTATTGACTGTTTTTATTGTGTTGTTAATATGAGTATCAAAGTTAAGGTTGCAGACTCCCCAAACTCTGGAATAGACTGGCCATACATGTCAAGCAGAGCACCTCTTTGGTCCTCTTCAAAAAGAAGCTTGATGACTGGATGGGAGAAAGGAAATTCACCCCAGGGATCACGTCAGTCGCCCTGCTAGATGGGTCCAGGGAAGAAATAGCCAGGGAATTGTTATGGCTAGGCTTGTATAGGCCCTAGGGCCGATAGCCTAGTACCAACTTATAAATCTATGAACCTATGAACCTATAATCTGTCAAAAAATAACCTCAACAAACTGGCAATCTCCTACAATAATATTGCTAGATTTGCCACTGGCACTCCATTTAGAACCCACCATTGTCTCAATCTAAAGCAGCTAGGATGGCTAGATCTACAAAATCAGCTTCAATTTCACCAGCTTACTATTGCCCATAAGACCCTTTACCAACCTACCAATACTCTCTACTTATTACCCCTTACAAAAATCTTAAAAACTTACGCTCATCAAATAAATTACTTGTTTGCACAAGTAAATCCAGCAACTTGGCAGGAGACTCTCTGTTCTCTAACACTGTTGGGAAAAACTGGAAACTACTCCCCACTGAACTTTTATCACTGTCTTCAATATCACTTTTCAAATATAACCTGAAACTCTACCTTAGAACACATCGGTTATGCCCCTGTACTAACCCTGACTAGCTCACCATCTTTTTATTTACTGGATGCTGCCCTCCTTTAAAGCTTCTGTATTAACTCCAGTCGTTGTCCTTAATAACCAAAGAGACCACGATCTTGTAATTTAAGCTAATGTACATAGAAACTTCATTCTAATGCATAATGTTTTATTTAGTGTTCGTGTTAAGATTGTTAGTAAGTACGGTATTTTACTATGATCATTTGTTACATTATTGTACTGTACCAACATTACTGTAATTGTGTGTTTTTGGAGCTTATCTCCCTGGGCCTCTACTGGAAATGGACATGTATTCAGTTAGACTAGCTCGGTCAACAAGTGTAAAATAAATAAATAAATACATTTGGAGACCAATGAAAATGAGAAGCAGCATCAACATGAGAGGGTGATGGTGACCCTTCACCAGGGTCATGGAGGTCATGGCAAAGGGAATAACTGAACCCAAGAAGCAATAAAGGTCAGTAAATTTCTTCCACATTTTAGAGAGGGTGATAATTAAGATAGTTTCATTCACATATTTGAAAGAGTATGTAAACAGTATAATGTTGACCAAGGGCTCTGGGTATGGTTCCTGACTCCCTTACTCCCTGGTAAAGCTGTAACTGCTGTTTCTAAATTGTCTGGTACTGATTGTTTAAACTATGATAGAGTAAAGCAATGTTTACTTGAATGCTTTAAGTTAACACCTGAAGCTTACGGAAAAAAGTTTTGTGAGCACACATGCAAAGCAGATGAAAGTGTGTGTGATTATATTGCGAGTGAAGAACTTGTTTTCATAGTTAGGGAAGTGGGTGTCAGGTCACCACTTTTGAAGGTCTGACAGACCTTTCGGTGAGGGATCAAGCCCTTAGCCCTTTGCCTGAGGACATGAGAATCTGGTTGGCAGATAGCGAGTGTTCATAGGTTCATAGGTGTGTACTAGGCTAATGGCCCTGGAGCCTTTACAAGCCTAGCCAATACGATTACCCTGACATCCTGCCACTCGACCTTAGTTCCCAGTGCCTCTATCGAGCAGAGCCACTGGAGTGATCCCCATGGTGAATTTTCTATTTCCCATCTACTCATCAAGATTTCTCTTGAAGAGGGCCAGTGAGGTGCTCTGCTTGACATGTATGGGAAGTCTATTCCATAGCATGGGCAGTCTCTCTGTTATGAACCTGTCCCTCCAGCATGTTCTGCTGATTGTGGTAATGAGGTTGAAGTCTCTGGAGTGTGTGGTGTGGAGGGATTGGGATTTCTTTAGATGTAGCATTTCTAACAGAGCTGGGTCGGACATGGCTTTGTAAGGCAAGCAGAGATTGCCTCTAAGTAGGCGATATGAGACAGAGAATAGTTGGAGTTTTTCTAGTCTGTCCATATAGGACAAGTGTTTAAGGCCTAGGATCCTCTTTGTGAGGTACTTTTATGGCTTCTCCAGTTGTTGCAGGTGTCTAGTGAGGTGCATGCCAAATGGGGCATTGTACTCGATGACTGGCCTAATGAGGGAAGAGTAGAGGGAGACAATGACCTCTTTCTTCCTTGATGCAAAACCCTTAGTAATGAGATGTGCCACATAGAAGGACTTTCTGACCACAGTGGCAATGTGGTGGTCAAAAGAGAGGTTGCTGTCAACCTGTGTTAGCAGATCTCTTATAACTCCTTCTGTGTAACTCTGCAGGTGAGCTGAGAAAAAAAGGGGATCTCTACTTAGCAAGCAGAGCATCACTGCACAGGAAGGGGATATGCAGTGCTGCACATGGATATAAGAGAACCCATGATGGGCAGTGTAAACAATCCCAACGGAGTCCACCAGTAACAGGTGAAGCCACTAGTTCAGGTACATGGCCAGGATCAAGGGTTAAATGTTTTAAATGTAACCAGAGGGCCATGTAGCATATAGATGTCTATGATGACAAGTTGTGGAACAAAAGGTGGGGGAACCATCAAGTGGGAATAACAGTATGCCAGTAGCAAGTGGTCTGGAGACAACAGTAGTACCAAACTATCATCAGAGGTTATAACCTATCTTAGTGGATGGAAAACAGGCCACTGCTGAAACAGACACAGCCTCTAAAATAACCATAGTGAAGCCTGCAGTGGTTAAAGAGGAGCAGTACTTGCTTGAACAGTCCACTGTAGTCAAAGCTGGAGGAGAGACCCCATTCCAAATGCCTTTGGCCAGGTTTCACTTAGAATGAGAGGGTGTAAAAAGAAGCAAGCAAGTAGATGAGTTTGAGGATATCCCTGAAGATGCCTTGGTAGGGAATGATTTTTGATAAAGCAGTATCTTGTGTGCATGCAGTTATACATAGTCAGGCTTGGAGACAGGCATGTGGGTCTGGTAGCCTGAGGGAGACCCAGACAGGCCCCACACCTGAAGCCAGGGCTGGTGGTGTGGCTATTACAGGAAGGGAGCTACCCTGCAGCAGTAAGCCTGAAAGTGATTCACCACTGCTGGCAGGTACTGATGTTCCCTTGGACAGAGTGACTGCAAGAGCAGAAGTGAGTGGTAGTACCAAGGCTGACAGTGAGGCACTGCTGTGAGGGGATACCAGGCTTCCTGTGGAAAGGGAGCTGGGAAGGGTCATAACAATAGAGTTGAGACAGGCTGAGCTCTCAGACCCTACACTAAGAGGCTTGAGGGAGGTAGCTAGGGAGGCACCTGATCCACAAGAAAAAGAGGAGTCTGTTTACTAAAACAAAGGTTTACTGTATAGAGAGTGGATTCCTGAGGGAGGGCTAGAGGGTGAGGTAATACAACAGTTGGTACTGCCTAGAGCCTATCATCTCGCACTGCTAGCCATAGCCCATGACATTCCTTTTGCAGGTCATATGGGCATAAAGTGTACCAAGAGACGTATTATGCAGAACTTTTATTGGCCTGGGATTGTAGGCATTAAGTGTACCAAGGGACGTATTATGCAGAACTTTTATTGGCCTGGGATTGCAAGGGATGTAACAGGATACTGCAGGACCCGTGCACAGTGCCAAAAAGTATGCAAGGCAGGAGACAAGGTCAAGGTTCATTTGATGCCTTTGCCTGTGATTGAGGAGCCATTTCAGAGGGTAGCTCTAGATATTGTGAAGCCACTGAGTACCCCAAGTTCCACAGAGAAGTAGTATATCCTGATGGTAGTAGATAATGCTACTAGATACTGTGAGGTGATAGCTCTGTCCTCCATCGAGGTAGAGAAGGTGGCAAATGCTTTGTTAGAGATTTTCAGCAGGGTAGGTTTCCCAAGAGAAATACTGACTGACAGAGGTGCCAATTTCATGTCAGACCTGTTGGCTTGTCTGTGGAAGAGCTGTGGGGTGAAGCACCTAAAAACCAGCCCCTACCATCCCCAGACTAATGGTCTTGTGGAGAGGTTAAACTCTACACCAAAGACCATGCTATGGCCATTTGCAGACCAGTTTAAGAGAGAGACTGAGACAAATATTTGTCCATCTGCTATTTGCATACAGAGAGGTACCCCAGGAATCCACAGGTTTTTCACCCTTTGAGTTGCTCTATGGGCATAGGATGAAGGGGTCTTTACATTTGATTCCTAATGAGTGGGAGGGTGAATGTGAATCCCACAAGATGTCTGTTATGGCACAGGAAGCTCATGGGCTTGGCCCAGGAGAACTTGGCAGGAGCCCAACAGCAGAAAAAGTTCTGGTATGACAGGAATGCTTGAGCCAGAGAGTATGCTGTGGGACAGCAGGTTATGATTCTCATTCCTGTCAGACACAATAAGCAGCTTGAGAGGGACCTTTCAAAGTGATAAGGCAGGTCAGTGATGTTAACTACATGGTAGACCTGCTAGGTAGGAGGCAGGGGCCCAAATTGTACCATGTTAACATGATGAAGCCTTACTATGATAGGGAGGCCATGGTGGTGAGTATTTTCAGTGGATGGCAGGAGTCTGAGGGGGATCTATAGCTACATCGAGCCAGCCAGCAAAATGCCAAGTTACTAAGGGGGAGCCTAGGGTTGCAGGCATATGACATGGCAGTGCAGCACTGTACGGGGGTCAGCAATGCCAGTGCAGATGGGGTTCTCAAGACAAGGTATTGGTTAATGTATTCCCAGTAGGCTCATTCCTCTCAAGCAACATTTCTCAAGGGTCACTTGAAAAACTAGCTTGAGTCTTCAAAGGATGGGGGTGTGACAATGTGATGTATTGCCAGCTATGCCCAGAGAAGTAGGGCAGTGGATGTGTAACATATGCCAGCACAGCTAGCTGGAATTTTGTAAAGACTCGTACATCATTTGTATATCAAACTGATTTGTCTGTTGATTATTGGCAAAGACATTTCCCACCCCCATAATGCTTTTTTAGGCAATGCCAACCTAATAACCCTTCTAACATAACGAAGCAAGTAAAGGAAAATATGAAGGTGTTACTGATTAATGCTAGGAGCCGAAACAAGAAATTCCACTCCGTACAAGCCCTCCTCATAGTGGAGAAGACTCCAGCTGTGCAAGGCTGTAACATCTTATGCATGTTTAGATCAGCTACTGCGCAGGAGGGAAAAAAGGTGGAGAGGTCTCAGTCTTCATCCAGAAGACACTCACATCAAGGCTGATAAAGCAGCATGATGCATTAGAGCTTCTTCTTGTCCAAATAGCCATCACAAACACACTGCACCATATACTAGCTAGCTATAGAACTCCCTCTGTGACCCAAACAAGATACAATGCCTATACACAGGAACTGAAATCACTCAGTATTAAACCCTGTACCATTTTCCTAGACGATCTAAATTATCCAAGTATACACTGGGAAAACCTACACCACTGTTTGTGCACAAGGACAAAGATTCTTGGACTTCGTTAGTACAAATGCCCTGGAACAATTAGTCAGAGTAATTACTAAGGGGAGCATTATCTTAGATCTTGTCCTTACAAATGGGGGTGGGAGGACATCTTACACCATCCCTTGCATATCTTTAGCACTTGTTAGATGTGACCATAAAGCCATCTCCCATAAAATAAAATTTAAACCAGAGATGCCTTCCACCAAGGATACCTTTCTTAATTTCTCTAACAGAAACTACCTATTCTAAGTGATACATTAACAAGGTTCAAATCCTCACACAGGAGCATACACCACTACACTATACCACCGTGTTACCCTGTAGAAACATGAGCAACACAAACAACAGAAACAAGCCCCCTTGGTGGAAACTTAATATTAACAAGCTTTACAATAAAAGGAAGAGAATTTTGACCAAAAGTAAGAAGAGTAATTCCTATAATTAATAGCGCCCTCATCACTTAAATAAACAAACAACTCAGGAGCTGAATAAAATCTACCAAAGCTAAGTTTGAGCCTAAAACAGGCACCCAAGCCAAAGATAATCATAAGACATTTTTTTGGTTATGTTTGTAATCTCAGAAGCACAATACAGCAATGCACTGAGCTAATTGTGAACAATGTTATCCACACTGAGGTTGAAAATATAGCTAACCTACTGACTGATAAATTCAGCTCAAACTTTACCCCTCACTCCCTCCATCTATCCTACAAGATATACCTGAAGCCAACTCATCTTCAGCAGTCACACAAGACCAAGTCCTAAAAGCATTATAAAAAGCTAAAACTACTGCAGTGATAGGTCCTGACAAAATCCCTGGATACCTAACAACACTGTTCAACCTCAGCCTCCATACAAGTTTTGTACCAAGTAAATAGAGAACAGCTACAATCATTCCCCTGCATAAGGGAAGATGTTCCACAGACCCATAAGTCTGACCAGCCTCATATGCAAAGCCATGGAAAGACTTACCATGGAACTAATCAATAAAGACATGGGGAAACCTCCAAATCCTGGACCCATCTCAGTTTAGATTTATATAGTATAGGTCATGCTTATTCAGCTTTGTGGACTTCTTTGAAAAGATCACCAAAGCAATGGATAAAAGTAAAAACAGTACATCCCACATACCTTGACTTGGCCAAGACTTTTAATGCAATAACCTTACTCAGGCATAGTAAAAAAGCTGAATAAACTGGGAGTAAACTACTACATCACCCACTGGATTATCAAATGATTTAAAAATAGGATGCAGGAAATCAAAATTGTGGAAATTAACTCCGCAAAGGGAACAGTCACCAGTAGAGTCCCCAAATGTTCAATCCGTGCTGGGACCTCTCCCATTTGGCATCTACTTCTCTGAAGTAAAATCCAGTATCAAAGGGTTCTGACTTATTAAGTTTATAGATGACTGCAAGCTAGGAGCATTTATTGAATCCCCAAATAACTTATCCATCCTGCAGGAATGTTTGCCCCAAAGAAATTACTGGTGCTAGAATCATGGACTGAAATTAAATGCCAAAAAATGCATTATTGTATTGACTGGGAAGTTGTCTACCCCAAGGAACTACCATAGTGGCAAAACACCTATCAGAGTTGACCGAGCTGTTCAGGAATTGGGAACTTATGTGGACAGTGACCTAACTTTTGACCAGTATGTCCACTGTCACAACAAAGTTCTTCCAAATTACAGAGCTTCTAAACAATAGGATTATGACTAAATGTGGAGATGTCATTCTCCCTCTTTACTCAGCCCTCGTTAATTTTGTGGTTTGATAATTAAGATTAGCTGATGAGCCTTTAGCCATGATTCTGTGGAAGCAAAGGAGTCTTGAGTCATTTGCTGAAGTAGAGGAAAGGTTAAGACTGAGCAGATGGTGGTGGCATTGCCAGCATATTGTACTAAGGTGGCACATGTGCTGACTTTGTGCAGGTTGGTTGTGAAAATATTGAAAAGTACTGGGTCTAGAATTGACCATTGTGGTACACCAACAAAAACAGGGAGGAAAGGGGAGGCATGGCAAAGATGGCTAACTGAGAACAGCAACTGGTGCAAGCTCTGTGACTGAAAGCATTTTCTCTGACAGAAAATATAATCAAAAATTAAAATTTGGAGATACTTGTTATTTAATTTTATTTGCTAATAGAGAAAATATTTATAGCATCAAGTTCTTCAAAAGCTATAAATTTTCTGTCAGAATTTCAACTGCTTGATTAAGAGAGAAGAGACTTCAACATGAGCCACTCAGTATTCTTGTGTTATAAAAGACATACAATCACTAATATCTAGTATGCAGGCTGAAAAATAGACAAACTGGATACCAAACTACAAAGTTTCAAAGAAGAGGCCAAAAAGTAGATTGTACTTTAGAAATGCTTATGAAATAACAAAGTACACAAATCAGCATTATGGAAGAGGCTTTAAATAATCATAAGGGAAGAATAACTGAAGGTGAATCTCTGACTTGAATTTCTTTTAAAAGAAAATGTATTTTTTATTTACTACCTGACTACATAAAACATTAAATCTACCTGAAACTTTATCTTTTGGAATTGAAAGGGTACATGGATACCTGAGAGCACCTTTGAAGAAGAAAAACTCACCACTACATTCAATTATAGTTCATGTCTAGCTTAGAAAAAGATCAAATATTAAAAACAGCATGGTCCAGTCCACCTATTAAAATAGATGGCCATGTAGCCAGATTTCACAATGATTATTCCAGTAAAGTAATGAATAAAAGAAAACCCTGCTTACCACTGATTAAGGAACTTAAAAAGAACAATATTAAAGCCACTTTGGTGTTTCCTGCAAAGGCCAAATTATTCATTTTGGAAATCTATAAATGTATTTCTAAATAGGTTCATAGGTTCATAGGTGTTTACTAGGCTAATGACTACAAGGGCCTTTTTAAACCTAGCCATTCATCCCAAATCTCTGACAAGTTCTAATACCCTTGATAAGCAGTAATGTGCTAGTTACTTATAAAAGTAATTTATTTTTTATTTATTTTATTTTACATTTGTTAACTGGAGGTGTCTGACTGAGCTGAAAAGGCCCTTTTTTAGCAGAGGCCCAGGGAGAAAAGCTCCACATAGAAAAATTACAGATACATTTAGATATTTAGACATGATCAGTATACACACACAAATTACAATAGACATGGTTTTACAGTGGTATGCAGCACATCAACAGTTACAGTGGAATGAACAAACAAAAAAATATTAATTTAAAAATAAAGGTAATTAATAGATTTGTGCTGTACAGCTGAAATTTGGAACATAAGTAGAATACATACATAATACACAGGTACAGTACATACATTGTAGATTAGCCAGTGTTTGTGAGTAAGAGTGAAAACTATTATCAAGTACTCGGTTTAGTATGTGTACCTTATCTGCTTTCACTAGCCTGGGGAGCAATCATGGCACTGCCAACTTTGCTTGAGATGTTGCCTAATGAGGTATTTAAAGGAGGTTTTGGACGATGTGTTTTGTATGCTAGTGGGGAGAGAGTTCCATTTTTTAGCCACTGAACTACTATATAGTGTTTCTCCAAAGCTATTGTAGCTGTTGGTGACTTCTAGTAGTAGTTTGCTTGATGATCGAAGAGGCCTTTTGGCTGAGGGATGTTGTACTAGTTTTTTGAGGACAGGACACTTATTGGGGAGATAATAGATAGAATGACAGTTATAAGTTACTATTACTAATTACTTTTTGCTGAAAGTAATATATTACTATTACTTATCACGTTTATAAAAATGTAATATATTACTATTACTAGTTACTAACAAAAGTAACGCATTACTTTTACATAAGTGTATTTTATCAATTATAATATTGAGATTTACTCACACAAGTAAGCACATGCATATTTGCATTATTAAAGTTGTATACACGATGGTACAATGACGATGAGTAGCATTTAACAGTTGAAAACCTCTGGCAGATTATGCTTTATAGCTGGGTGGCACAGTGGTTAGTGTTGTCGACTCACAGCAAGAAGGTCTCTGGTTTGATTCTAGGCTGGGGTGCCTTTGGTGCAGAGTCTGCATGTCTTCCTTGCCTCTTGTCTTGTGTATCCAAGAAAAAAATAAGAGAGGCTTGGGTGTATGTTTAAGAAGTTTATTACACACAACCCATCAGGATGGATGACTGAAACATAAAACTTAAAAGAACTAGCTAACTGACTGACTGCTGCACACATACATGCTTTCACAAAATGGCACTCTGCTTGCATGTGCTCAGTACTTGTATGCATGTGCCCACAAACTACAGTGGCTTTAAAGGTATAACAAACACACTATGGTCTACATCTTCCCTTGTTGCTAATGTTGTCATGCAAATGAAAAATGACAACTAGATATACATAAAAATTATATAAACACATAAACAATAACAATCATGTCCAGGTTGCTATGTACCTAGGATTAGGTCTTGAGATACAACCTGACCTCATTATATAATAATCAGTACCGGGTTTAGCAACAGAGACAGTTACTGGGGAATACTCTTCATTAGGAACTTCAGGGACACTTTCAGGAACAGGAACAAAAGATGAATTGTTCTCTAGAGCAGGAGCATTCAATAGCATACTTTGAGAATTAGAGTCTCAATTATAAACAAGATGCTGTAATACCGGCTCAGACACTGGTAATAAATGTTTCCAATTCCACCTAAATTCCATTCTTTGTGATCCACTAATGTACGATCTCAATTGCACATATAGAGATTTTTCAAGTCCTATTCATCAAAACCTTTTGCTCTCTGCATCCTCACCATTTCTCCTACTTTTAATGGTTTGAGAGGTTTGCTGTTTTTTTCATAATAGAATTTCTGTGACAAATGCTTTTTAATGAGCTGAGCTTTTACTGCTTTGTTGTTTTTAGCACTTGGAATCAACAAATTTTTACTGATTGGTAGTGTAGTTCTGGTTTCTCTTGACATCAATCTCTGAGCAGGTGAACCAAGTAAATTGTCTCAAGGAAAGCTTCTGAGATTAAGCAAATTTAGAAAAATATAAGTTTTGTCTCTTTTGGATTTCTCCAAGTGTTTCAGACTTTGAACTGCACATTCAGCCAATCCATTAGATTGTGGATACTCAGGACTACTAGTAACATGAACAAAGTCCGATGTCTCAGCAAATCTTTTAAACTGCTGGCTTGTAAACTGTGCACCGATGTCAGAAACAACTTTGTGCGGACAACCATGGAGAGAAAAATGTCTTTTCAATTTTGTAATGACAGTACTGGAAGCTAGTTTAGGAAGCAGGTCAATCTTGAACCAATTTGAGTAAGAGTCTACTAATACCAAATAATGCTGACCATTCCATTTAAAAATATCTGTGGCTACTGTTGATCAAGGTAGTTCAGGAATCTGGTTCAGCTGAAGTGGTTCTTTTTGTTGGTGCGGTTTAGTACTATTACAAATTGAACAAGCTGAGATTTCCTTCTCAATATCTTTTGACACAGAAGGTCAAAATACCAGTCCTCTCATCCTTTTTTTCATAGAATCAGTTCCCAGGTGACCTCTATGCAAGATTGAAATATACTCTTGTTGCAAGGATTTTGCAATTACCACTTTTGGACCTTTCATGATGATACCATCTTCCATCAAAATCTTGTTTCAATAAGGAAAATACTGCTGCACATCTAGTGGTAAACGAGATTGTTTTGTTGGCCATCTGTGGCTGATAAAATGATTCAGCTTCTGGAGAATTGGATTGGTAGCTGTGTGATTTCTAAGCTCATCAAGATGTGTGGAAGAGAAAATTCTCACTTCCATAACTTCAAAATCAGCTTTTTCATTGTCATGCTGGTCAGTGGTTTGTCTAGGCGAGCTGGATAAAGTAACAGCAAGATTAAGAAGTTTGCCTTTTAAGTAAACCATATTGAAATTGTACTTTTGCAGTTTTAACATCATGCATTGCAATCTATCTGGAGCTGTGTGCATTAGTTTTCTCAACATAGTAACCAGAGGTTGGTAATCAGTTTCAATCTGGATAGGTCGGCCATAAATATAATCATTGAACTTTGAATATGCAAACACTATTGCCAAAAGCTCTTTTTTCAATTTACACATACTATGTCTCAGCTTGAGTTAGAGTTCTAGACACATTGGCTACTGGTCTGGCCTCTTGAAGAATTACTGCACCAAGACCATATTTTGAAGCATTACAGGAAAGATTTATAGGTTTGTGAACATTATAATATCTTAAAGTGGGTAGACTGGCAATTTTCCTTTTCAGGACATCAAATGCTGTTTGGTGTTGTCAGGACCAAGTTACATTTTTGCAAGTCGGCTCTCGTAGTGGTGCCTAAAGCTCCCCTAAATCAGGAATGAACTGGCATAAATAGTTGACCATGCTAAGAAAATGTCGTAAAGATGTGGCATTGTTTGGAGTTGGAATCTCAAGAATTGCAGCTTGCTTGGACAGATCTGGTTGTAAGCCAGAACTGTAGACAAATGACCCACATAAGTAACTTCTTTTAGCCTGAATTTACATTTCTGAGGATTCAATTTAAGATTCATGAGCACGATCTAAAACTTTTCTGAGGTTTCTATCATATTTGACTTCACCATTGCCTCCTACAAGAATATCATCTACTATAACAGCACATGTATAACCAGAAAAAAATTGCTACATCACACATTGGAAGACTTGGTGCTGCAGTAGCGTTGTCATCACACAGTAAGACGCTGTCCGGTTCGATTCTCAGTTAGAGCGTCTTCTGCGTGGAGACATGCGTGAATGGGCATACCTTTGTTGAAGGTTGTGCGTCAGAGCTGGCAACTCGGTACGTAAAAATCAACTGCCAATCATTAGTGGACCGGAGTTCCGCTGTGGTGACCCCTAACCGGGAAAAGCAGAAAGTCACAACAACAACAACACATTGGAAGACTTCACTGGCAGAATTTATCCCAGATGGCATTCTCAAAAATCTGTACTTTCCAAATGGTGCACTGAAAGTTGTTAGTAAGGAAGATTTTTTATCAAGTAAAATCTGCCAAAATGAGCTTTTTGCATCTAAGACAGAAAAAAAACAGTGGCATTTGGAATGACAGGAGCAACTTCTTCAACTGTATGCATTGGATGATGAAGTTGTTTCAGTGCTTTGTTAAAATCTCTTTGATCAATTCATATTCAAATGTCATCTGAGCTTTTCTTATGAGCTAGTACCATGGAGGATACCCATTCATTTGGTTCTTCTACTGGAAAAATTACTCCTAAATGTGCCATTCTGTCCAGCTCTGCTTTTACTTTGCCCTGCATTGCTACTGGAACCTTCCAAACTGTGCTTACCCAGTGGTCTAACTTCATCGAGTACACTGCTGGAAGTTTGCTAAGTCCATCTTTGAAAATATCAGCATATTCAGAAAAAAATATTCTGTTTGAAACCTTTCTTGTTGTTGTTGATGCTTACATGGTGGACTTCCTTATTAAATGAAATCAGTCCCATTTTCAAACTATCTTTGAGTCCTACCAATGACTGCACATATCTTTTAACTATGTGAAACTGCAAGTCATGGTTGTTCCCAGCAGAATAGCATGAAAGCAATACTAAGCCTTCGGTTTGAATCTCTTCACCACCATAAGCAACAAGCTTCGCACACTTTGCCAAGGAATGTTTTTCACCAGCATTTACCTTAGCAAACATTTCTGCTGCCATAACATTGCACATTGAACCAGTATCAACTTTGAGCTCTACACGTCTCCCATTAATCAATACAGTATAAAATACTTTGCTCTTTCCCAACAAATCTACTGCATTGACCTTTTCCTCAAGCACAGAGACATAATTGACATAAAAAGTAGGGTTACAGCTTTCTACTTGATCAACTTGCTTCTTGGAATGCCTCTCTCAATAAAATAATGTACCTCTTTAGATTTTCAAAGCTGTCTGAAATTATTCTACTTTTTACATCTGTGCAATGCTGACCAAAAGCGAATCACTTTTCTCGTTTAGGTTCGTGACTGCCTCCACAATTACAACAGTTGACTATGAGGCTTACCGTGGGTTTTGCTAAATCACCCCCTCAGTTTTGCTGTGTGTGCCCTGGGTTTTATTAAAGCTGCCCTGGGTTTCATTGTGGGAGCAATACCCTTTAGCCTATAACTCTTAACCTTGTGCTGCATACTATCAACATTCATGCTGGAAGAAGCTGCAAGCATGCTCTTCTCATTTGTAAACATATTCATGTGCTTTTCTGTAAGCTCATATATCTGACAAATCTCCATGGTTTTGCTTAAAGTTAAATCACTGTCTCAAAGCAAAATCTTTCTCACTGCATCATTACTATCACCGCACACAAGCCTGTCTTTTATCAGCTCATGTCTCAGATCACCAAATCTGCACGTTTTTGCCTTGTTTCTTAAGTCAGTTATATATGCTGCAAAAGTTTCACCAGGCTTTTGATCTCTTGTGTAAAATATATGCATTTCCATTGTAGTATTCATTTGAGATTGCACATTTCTCTACATTTGCATTTTAAGCAGTCAGGGTCTTCCCGTGTTTCAGACTGTCCCACAATATGGCAGTCTTCCCCCACTTCTGCATAAACAGCAGGTGCATACACAAATGAATGTTCTCTCTCAATGGCTTCTGAACCAGTGAAAATGGGCAGCATAAATACTTTTGTACATGCGTCTTTATCAGAAAAAGTAACCTGTATGAAAATATCATATTCTTGCTCAAACACTCTCCAAGTTTCAACAATATTATTATCAAACACAAGCAGACCAGGTCTGTGAAATCCCTCTGCCATGCCAAATAAGTGTGAAACACACACCAGGTACTTGTAATTATATTCAACTCCACAACAGATTCTTTGAAATAACTGTACTCTTTGAAAAGATTGTACTGTAATACCGTACACACTGCCAATACTTTGCACACTTTAGATAATTGGAATAGCTTTAGTTAATGCGAAAAAGTAGTACATTGCAAAAAATACAGTCGTTTTCTTTTCAAACGTTTTATACAATTCGGATATTGTTTCAAATGTTTTCGTAATTATTTCAAGCACTTTTTTCAATATCCGCCAGAAACAAAAGATGAAATCCCCAAGGAATAAACTGTGGCTGCAAGCCAAAAACCAATGTAACTGAAGAAAACAAGGCACAGAAACATAACTGAAAGCATAAAAAGTTTAAAAGTTTAATAAGGTAAGCGCTTTCACACCAAATACTAGTGCTTCATCAGACCATATAAAAAACTGCATCAGCAAACACTTTTAATACATTCACATTAATTCAAAGCAACCAATAAAAATCAAAGAAAGGTAAAGACCTGACATCAGCTTGTATTATTTAAAGAGATGTTGTGCTTTTAGTACAGGCTTAATAGAAACTCTGTAATTTAGACTGAATTTAATTACCTTATTAAACTTTTAAACTTTTTATGCTTTCAGTCATGTTTCTGTGCCTTGTTTTCTTCAGTTACATTGGTTTTTGGCTTGCAGGCACAATTTATTCCTTGGGGCTTTCATCTTTTGTTTCTGGCTGTTATTTTTCTCCCCTTGGGAGCATGGCTGAGTTTGGATGCAGAGCAGCAGTGTAATTGGCTTACTACTAATAATAATCATTTTACCAGATTGCTAACAACAGAAACCAATCCTCTGCTTGCAAAAATCAACATTGAGCTGGTGAATGGAACTGTTACATTGAATATTAATGAAGCTCATCTATTTTCAGTGGTAAGAGAACTTGAAAATTATATATCTAAACTTAAATGCTTCCAATGGCAACGTTTACACTTGGAAGCTTGTTTGTTTCATAAAGTTATTCCTTGTGGGCTGTGTATCTTAAATATGCCCACATATGTGGAAACTTATACTGAACTTTTGTGCAAGTGGCAGCAACTGAATTTAGAATGTAGCTTTAACTACATTCTTTTATTGGACTTTTTTAAACCAATTGAGCTAGAATTGAGTGAAGCTGTTAATTCCAAATACTATGAATTAACTGATATGTTTGGTGACGAATTTTTGTCTAAGATGGATGGTATGATGGACAATATTAGGTCATATGAACAGCGACTTAAAATACAAAAACAAAAGAAGTTAAATAGAGACACTGTTGATTTCAAACAAGGGAATGTATTCACTTGGCCGAGAAATAGCATGTTGAGTAATAACTTGGCTAATAATACAACTTCTGAGAACAAATAAAATAACAGAACTGTTGCCTGGGTCTCAAAGACTCCCTTCGACAAAAAGCCAGGATAATCAAAATGAAAAGCGTAAAGGAGTCACCACGAAAAAACAGTCTCCGTTGGATAAGTTGCAAAGTATTTAATGAACTAAAACACAGTGGATAAAAATACAATAAATAAGCGCTTTCGCATAGCGGAGCTATGCTTCCTCAGATAGTTACATTTCTAACACAGTAGCCACTTGTTTAAATAGAGTAAAAGCAAAATGAAACCATACATTTGGGCGGGAGCATTAAACAATCAATCAATAAGACCCGTAACCAAGGTTACCAGTGAACCATTTTCAAAGGGTTCAAAACATTTGTAAAAGTTCATAGCATCACTGTCTTAAAAAATGTAAGAAAATGTATAAAAAAGCAAAGGATGAGCTCATAATTCACAAACCATACAACATTAAGGACAGTTTTTAATTATAATGCGTATAACTCATGCCGTAAACTGCTTAAACACATCTAGAACTCAAACGTATTAGGCAGCATTACTGTAATGATCATCCCGCTATCTCCTCATATACTCAACGGGGTACTACTAAACTGAAGCATACAGGTTACACTTCTGAAGCAAACCCATAGAAAATCGCTCACAGCGATAAAACTGGCAGCATCCAACTCACAGTAAAAATTGCTGGCATGGTCCATGAAACCGTCACTAAACACTGACATACCTCAAAAAACACATACAGAAACACATACAAGATTATTAAAACCAGCGGGTCACCTACCTACAACTTTCTAGACTAGCTAGACTTGCATTGGTCTCATGTTTTTCGAACCTCATCAGGTTTTTCCTTCATGTATTGGGAGTAAAACTAATAATGTCACATAGCCAGTCCAAGAAAGATTGATAATCAGAAAAGTAATAGAGATATTTAAGCTGTTAAAGAAGCAAATAAACTGCTGA
Source organism: Protopterus annectens (assembly GCF_019279795.1). Lineage (NCBI taxonomy): Eukaryota > Metazoa > Chordata > Ceratodontiformes > Protopteridae > Protopterus > Protopterus annectens. Next base: position 1,090,975,010 of record NC_056726.1, read on the forward strand.
TATAAGGTGGAATTAACCAACCGAGCAATAACGCCATATGCGAATTCACTAAACATCATTCATGATAGAAATAAAAGAGTCTTTAAAACCGCAACTTATAGGAGATGATAGCATGCGAACGGTGGTAAGCCGCAAAGGCTCATCTCTGCTATCTGTCCAAAACATGGCACAACTCACCATAACAATATACAAAAGTGGTGTCCTCAGACAATCTCCAGTGCCAAACATCAGACAACAAGAGGACATCTGAAGTTTGTGCAAACCCACAGCTGTGGGACATGACGTGGGAAGTAAACACGACAACCAACAACTACCAGGTATAACAAAATGAAGCACATTTATAAAGCGCAATTATAAGGCATCAACATTGTGCAGCGTAAAAAATATAAAAAGGTATGTGTCATACTGCTTCGAAAAGTGCAAAATATGCAAGAAGTAATGATAACGTTCATATAGAGAAAACATCAGACGGTCTACTTGCGGTTACTAAAAAAACCAGTCGCTAAACAAATATAGAACATAGACACACAGCGTGACACTAGAAAAAATGTCAAGCATAACCACACAGCGTAAACTGCATGATGACATCCCAGCACAACCATAACAAACAGCAACATTAAGGTGCCATACATATTAACTTCCCATATTTAGGATGGGATGATACAGGGCATATACATTTAAAATAAAACCCTAATGGTATACGGATACTCAGTCTGTCAGTGCAGCAAACAATAACACATCCTCAAAGGGGGGCGTCAAACAACTGCCCAGCGATTCCTGAAAACATGGAATGTTTACCACTTAGCTAAACAACTGTGCAGAACTAAACAAAAGTGAGAAGGATGAGATAGGAGAGAAGAAGGAAGAAAAGTAAAAAAGGGGAAAGAAATAGGAAATAGAAAATAGAAATGAAAGACCAAGATGAGCTCAAGTCCTAGAAGGACGACTCAACCACTTAAACGTAACAACAGAAAAGGGAGTGTACTAACTCACAGCAGCGTGTTCAAGACTAGAACTACTGCAACTCTCTCAGCACTTTTTATTCTATACCCAATATGAGACTCACATATAGTGAGACCTGTCATGGATGGCCATCATCCTAAGGTGTATATCCAGTCAAAACGCCTTAAGATGTTAAGACTAATCCTCTAGGATCATGCATCTTATATACATGCTGTCAATATAAAAAATGTCAATGTCAGTCTAAATAGGATGACAAAAATCTTAAGAATCAAAATACCTAACAAGTAAGGTTGTTCAATCACAGATCCTAGTGGCTAGGATGCAGAATTTATAAGGGTCTACTATTCAAAATAGGTTTCAAAGATAAACACTGATTTAAACCTGGGGCACAATGAGCTTTCAGCTCAAGTATCCATTTGAGCTCCAAACATGCTAGATCATTCACTGCATCTCCTCCTCTGGGATTCTCCCTCAGCACTTGCAACACCTTAAACGTGAAGTAATGGGAGTCATGATCAATAATGTGTTTCGCAAGTGCATTTTGGTCATTTCTTTTCCTAATATCATAGAGATGGTTATATAACCTATCTCTAAGTCTCCTCTTAGTGAGTCCCACGTAAAACGCAGGACAGCATGCACACGTGGCCAAATAAACCAGGTTTGTAGTGTTGCAATTATAAAGGTGTTTCGGATGGAACACATGTAGACCATCTGGATGTTCAAAAGATTGTTCCAAAGAGATGTGAGAGCACATATGGCATCTCCCACAGGGAAATGTACCTTTCTTACTGGAAGTCAAAATATTACTGAGGGAATTGTGCTTATCTATACATAGGATTTGTTTAAGATTGCTGCTATTCCTGTAGCTGAAGGTCGGGCGACTACCAGCTATCTGTGTAGTACTTGGATCCATGTTTAAAATGTTCCAGTTTTTCCTAATTATGTTTTGAATATTGGACACATCACTCGTGTATTTAAGTGTGAAAGACACAATAGCAGAGTTAACATGTCTTCTCCTGTTACTACACAGTGGTCCATATGAATTGTGCATGGAAACGTGCACTGTGGTAGATGTACCTGATACCTTCTGTCTACAGTCTCTTAACAATCTATTAGTATAGCCTCTGTTTCTGAGGAGTTGCTCTAAAAAGGTTACTTCTTTTAGATAGTCAACTTCATCAGTACATATCCTAGATAGTCTGTTCAACTGGCTAGTCACAATACCTGAGAAAGTGTGTCTAGGGTGCATACTTTCAAACTTGAGGAGAGAATTCTTCCATGTGGGTTTTCTAAATAGTGTTGTAGTGATGTTACCATCTGTCCTAAACTTTAGAGTTAGATCTAAAAAATTAACTTCTGAGCTCGAGGTTTCAACAGTGAACTTAAGAAAGGAGCTCAAAGATTCTACATCTCTAACAAACCTAACACACTCACTGTGACTACCTTCCAATATAAAAAGTACATCATCTACAAACCTCTTGTAAAATTTGACATTACTAAACTGATTGTGCTTGAACAGATAATTACTCTCCCAATAAAAAACCACCAAATTAGCATAGCTGTTGGCGCAGGGGGTGCCCATGGCAACCCCCCACTTTTGCAAATAGATGTTATCTTTAAACAAAAAGACATTGTTACTGAGTACTAACTCAAGTAAATAGTTAATCAGTATCTGTCTATTGTTTGTGTATTGGGACCTACAATGCAACAGCTCGCTAATGGCTTGTTGTCCCTGGTCATTAGGTATGCTCGTAAAGAGACTGACAACATCCATAGTTACCAAAAGGTAATTGGACACATTTCCATCAAGTTTAAAGTTTTTCAAAGACTCAATCAACTGGTAGGAGTCTGATAATATACTAGGAATATCATTCACAAGCGGTCTCAACATACATTCTAGGAAAGAGGATATAGTGTAAGTGCACCAACGCTCACTTGCCACTATTGGTCTCATGGGTACAGGAATGGTATTTTTGTGAATCTTGGGCAAACCTTTTATAACTGGTAATGTGGGATATTCAACCATAAAATATTCATATATTTCACAACTGATTTGCCCACAGAGTAACAGGTCGTACAAATCTGCTTGAATTCTTTTCACTAGAGTATCCACAAAATTCTTGGATACTACAGAATACGTGTTAGTGTCTGCTAGCATATGTGTCATGGTGGTGTCATACTCAACCGTGTTGAGTACGACCACCGCCCCACCTTTATCTGCAGGTTTGATAGTTAAAGCAGGATTGCTCCTCAGTTGTTTAAGTGATTGTTGTTCTAGCTTTGTCAGATTAAAGAATTTACATCTTTTCTGCTTTCTAGCATAGTAATCATAAATATCCTTCTCGCACAGTTTACAGAAACATTCCACATCATGTGGGATAGGTGGCATATAATTACTCTTACGTTTGAAAAACTGTGTGACAGCTTCAGTTCTAACAGCAGAATTATCTTTAAAAAACACTTTTAAAGCCAAATTGCGACAAAATAATCTAAGATCAACTAGAGTCTCATTCAAGCTGCTAAGTTGAGAGGGTATAAAATTTAAACCCTTATTGAGGAGTGAAACTGCAGAGTCAGATAATGGAACATTAGAAAGATTACAGACTAAGTCATTCAGTTCCTTTGTTTCCTCGACTGGCCGTATTTTTCTTCTGACCCCTTCCTCTTGCGGGGCCCCCTGCTGTTGGAGCGGCCTCTCCATGTCGTCTGTTGTTTGACGGGAAAAGGTAAAAAAAGAGATGCTGTATTAGCTGTATCTTTTGGTCTAGCTCCAGGAGCCTTGTGGGCTTTGTCCGCTTGTTGATTGGGAAGGGGTGTATGGCTAACCAGATTCCCGTTCACAGGACTGATATCCTGTGCTGGTGTGGCTGGAATGACATTAAGTTGAGAACTGTCATTAGGAACAAGGTGTGTAACATCAGCTTCTGCTGTGGTGGAATGCAAAGAGGTGGTCTGTGAAGCCACCCCATTGTGTGACACAGCTGAAGAACGAGTGGTTCTAGGCCAAACAAATATCTGACCATTGGCAAAGTCATTGGAGTCTCTAAGGAGTTTTCTCTGTTTTACTTGCCTGAGTCTCTCACTGAATAAATGTACTTGAGAGCGAATGTTGTCTAGCCTCTGCTGGAAATAGGTTGTATTATATGAATCATTAAAAAGACGCTGCTGTAAATCAACTTTACTTCTAAGCTCCGTCTCCAACGGAGCAAAGTAGTCCAATAAAAGTCTGATATAACTGAAACCTAGACCTATATTAAGGTCTTGCCACTTCCGTAAAAGCGTTGGGTGGCTGTCCCCATACGTCGGCATGCAAAACACGGTATGACTTTAAAGTGGAGGCATGCCTCAAGGTGTAGGCGCTGCCAGGCATACCTCTGTAATTTAAATAAGTCATCTTGAAAGGTTCTGCTTAAAACATTGAATTCAGACAGTACCTCATTATTATTCGTAGCATTCACCGGAGCGGACTGGTTGGATATATCCAGAGTCAATAAAGGGTTAGTATCTCGGTGTAGAAGTGATTCCCATGCCGGTAGTATGACCTCCCTCGTCTCTGGTCTGAAGTCCAACTCGATGTCAACCGAATCCATGTGTAGAGCCAGGAACAGCACACCAAAGCAAGACAATAAAATAACAGAACTGTTGCCTGGGTCTCAAAGACTCCCTTCGACAAAAAGCCAGGATAATCAAAATGAAAAGCGTAAAGGAGTCACCACGAAAAAACAGTCTCCGTTGGATAAGTTGCAAAGTATTTAATGAACTAAAACACAGTGGATAAAATACAATAAGATATAAAGCGATAGCGAGCTATGCTTCCTCAGATAGTTACATTTCTAACACAGTAGCCACTTGTTTAAATAGAGTAAAAGCAAAATGAAACCATACATTTGGGCGGAGCATTAAACAATCAATCAATAAGACCGTAACCAAGGTTACCAGTGAACCATTTTCAAAGGGTTCAAAACATTTGTAAAGTTCATAGCATCACTGTCTTAAAATGTAAGAAAATGTATAAAAAGCAAAGGATGAGCTCATAATTCACAAACCATACAACATTAAGGACAGTTTTAATTATAATATAACTCATGCCGTAAACTGCTTAAACACATCTAGAACTCAAACGTATTAGGCAGCATTACTGTAATGATCATCCCGCTATCTCCTCATATACTCAACGGGGTACTACTAAACTGAAGCATACAGGTTACACTTCTGAAGCAAACCCATAGAAAATCGCTCACAGCGATAAAACTGGCAGCATCCAACTCACAGTAAAAATTGCTGGCATGGTCCATGAAACCGTCACTAAACACTGACATACCTCAAAAAACACATACAGAAACACATACAAGATTATTAAAACCAGCGGGTCACCTACCTACAACTTTCTAGACTAGCTAGACTTCTGAGAACAGTGAAACTAATGCTGAGACTGTTTGTGTTGTTAATACTGCTGCAACTATAGATACATCATCCACCTCTCATTCTACTATTGAGAGCCCTTTAGCTACTCCTGGCCTTGCCAAACCGCCAGATGTCAGGAGAAAAACAATGAACCAGAAAACAGCTTCCAATACTCTGCCTCTACCATTACCAATCAAATGGAAGGATCCCATAAACCAATCTCACTAACACAGCAGAGGGAGGAAGAGGCACTGCCAAGAAGAAGATCAACGAATGATAAAGAAAATGTGGTAAGAGAAAACCAATTGTTAATAAATAATATTTCAAAGAAAACTTTAAAAGCTGCTCAGATGTCACTTTTAAGTCATGGCTTAAGTTTTATTATAGCACAAGGTTCTCAGTTTACAGAGACATTTATTGATATTAAAAAGTTTGCATGTAATGTAATGTTAAAAATATTATATTCTAATAATGATGAAGTGGCTTCTAGTTTTAAGAAACCTAGCATTTTTCAGACAAATTTGCATCCATTATTGGATACATTTTGTAAAAAATGAGAATATGATTTGCTGCAAGCTACCAACAGTGGCATGCTGAAAAGAAAGTTTTGTAATGTGAGTGCTTCAGAGAAAGAAGCGCTAGTGTCTCTGCAACAAGATGGTGACATTATGATAAAAAATGCTGATAAAGGTGGTGCTATTACTATAATGGGTTATGATTATTATTTTAATACTATTTTTTCTACTTTGCTTGATGAGAATGCATATGCTCATATTGATTTTGATGTGATAGACACCATGAAAGCTGAAGTTGATGCTGCCTTATTTGATTGTTATTGTAGTCACAGTATTACCAGTGAATTACATACTTACTTATCTGTTGAGTTTCCTTTGATTCCAGTTTTCCATGGGCTCCCAAAAATGCATAAGAATGCACTGCAACCCCATTTAGACTAGGGTTACCATCTGTCCCACTTTGTGAGGGACAGTCCCTCTTTGGGCAGTTGTGTCCTGACAAAATATATTAACAATGGCAAATGTTCTGTGATTGTAAGACATAATTATGTCCCATATTTTACATAATAGTTGCATAAAATAGTTATTTCTGTATCTAAAATACCTAAATGTAACAAGAAACAGAATAAGGAACTAAACTGCTATAGGAACAAGCTTTTATTTAGGCAAAAAGGTAAAGTTCTATCCTTTGTACTGACCGTGGGTATGTGTTGGTCTGTAAAATCTGATGTGTGTCCCGAAAATGTCCCACTTTGGCCATTTGAAAAGGTGGCAACCCTAATTTAGACCCAAAGTTTCCCGAAGTGTCTGGTTCACTGAGCCCTTTTCTATATTTATTGAAAATAGTGTGAGACCTTTATTAGATAGACAGGAACAGGTTCTGAGAGATAGTAAACAGTTTCTTGAAGATTTATACAAGTATAGTATAAATGGGAAGTTGAGAGATGGTTGCTTGTTAGTAACCATGGATGCTGTATCGTTATTTACTGCCATTCCCCACCCTTTGGGAATTTCCATGGTACATGATTTCCTTGTTAAAAATAGTGAATATACTTTAAGTAAAATTGATCTTAGTTGTATGTTCTTGGAAATTGTGTTAGAAAAGAATGTTTTTCTTTTTGAAGGACACCTGTTATTACAGAAGGTTGGCGTAGCTATGGACACACCTAGTGCCAATAGCTATGCCAACATAGTTATGGCTGAATGGGAGAGGAATTCCCTGTTAAATTTAGATGACTATGCTCCTTTGGTCAGTTTCTACAGGAGATTTGTAGATGACTTGTTTTTTGTGTGGGGGGCACTGAAAGACAGGCTATGTCATTTATTGGTAGTCTAGAGTCCACTACATCTTTTCTCAGATTTACATATATGTTTTCCACCAGTGAAACAGACCTCCTTGATGTCCTAGTTAGTATTGATACAACTAGGAAATTTCAGACTAAATTATACAGGAAACCTTGTCGAAGAAATGCTATCCTACATAGGGATAGCATGCATCCTGGCCATATATACTGGAATGTTATTAAAGGTCAAACAATGAGAATGTCTCGACTAAACAATTGTGATGATGTAAAAGATGTTCAGATGCTTAGAAAAGAATTTCATGAAAGGGGGTAGAAGGCATGTGAGGTTGAAAGGAATATTTGTATAGGAGCTATCCACAGGGAAAATAAGGCAAAACCATATATTTCAAATCAGGTTTATGAGCCACGTCTTTTCAGGCTACTAGCAATAGGAATAGTTTGACTATATCTCTATTTTACACTAGTGATATGACGGATATAATGAACATTATTAAGTCAAATTGGTCTATATTGAGTCTGGACAATGACATATCAAAGGTTGTTGGCCATAGACAGAATTTTGCCTTTAAGAATAAGAAATCTCTCAAAAGAAAACTTTGTTATAAAAATGTGACACAAAAAGAAAATAAACAGGATGACAGCTGGACAGACACCAGTCAATGCCTTACATGCAATTTCTGTATGTTTATTAACACATCAGCATGCTTTAGTCATCCAATTACTCGTTTTGAGTATAAATTTGATGTTACAGATAATTGTCGAACTAGGAATCTGATTTATCTGGTGACATGCACAGCTTGCCGTTGTTTCTATGTAGGAAAAACCAACAGGTCACTGATGGAATGAGTCAGGGAACATATATATTGTAATAGGAATGGTGACACCAAGAATGCACTAGCCAGACATTGTACGGAGAATGAGAATGAACATGGTTTTAGATTTCAAGTTACTGAAGTTATTTCTGAAAGTATACATGGTGGTGATGTTAAAAACTATACTAAAACCAGAGAACTGCATTGGATTATATTATGGCAATCTGATAAATACCCCGGTCTAAATGAAAGGGTTTCTGTTAAGCCTGTACTAAAAACATGACATATCTTTAAATAATACAAGCTGATGTCAAGTCTTTACCTTTCTTTGATTTTTATTGCCTGCTTTGAATTAATGTGAATGTATTAAAAGTGTTTGCTGATGCAGTTTTTTATATGGTCTGATGAAGCACTAGTATTTGTTGCAAAAGTGCTTACCTTATTAAACTTTTAAACTTTTTATGCTTTCAGTCG